>NC_133538.1:137183894-137393693 GCF_048544455.1 Silene latifolia | reverse complement strand
AATAACAAATCCATGGTTTTAATATATAACTTAAAAGTGTCGTCATAATTCAACAAAGTTTAGCCTAATAGGCTCATCAACTTGAGAGTAAATTAAAATAAATTTAAAACAAGAAAATGAAAACAAGGAAACTTACAAACTTTAAGTTGTGCTCCCGGAGAATTGAAGAATTGCGGTTGGCGAGATTATTAATAAGAAGAAGATTTACAGAAGAGAGAGAGAGAAGAGAGAGGGGTAGAAAGAGCACGCACTCTAACTAAAACATTTGCCCGCTTATAGGCAAAATAAAAACTATTCACAACTATTACAAAACACTTTATTAGTGTTAAAAACTATTGCAAAAATTAGTGCGGGAACCGTATTAGTGACCATTATTGTCCATGCTTATCATGGTCATTGCATGCGTGTTTCGCAGGTGGTTTTTTTATTCCACTATTTTCCTTTGTCTTTTGATTTGGCATTTTGACCTGTTGATTATTTCTTCTTCTATTAAAAGTTGGACTTATTTCTTCTTCCATTTCTTGAGCATCTTGAAGAAGTTCAAATTTATTCTTCTATTGGATCTTTGTGTTTTGTCATTGATACATCACTTGTAGGGATTTATTATCCTCATTCATTCTTTTTGAGGCTAAAGCCCTTTTCTCGCGATTTATTGTAATGGCAAAAATTTCATCTTGATTTTACCTTTAAAAGCCCCGAAGTAATTCTCATTGTTGGAATTCTTCCAAATCTCAGTTCTTCGGCATCAAGATAATTTTTATCAATCTTGTCCTGAATTAGATTGATTGTGTATATACACTTTAACTCATTAGTGTCTTTATCTTGCCTTAACATGGCGTCCCAAAACGAGAATATGATTCTCTTTTAAACAAAATAATTTGATATTATTATATCTTGTTTGAGATAAACTTCCAAATCCAGGGAATAGAAAATTCAATAAAGAAATTCATTTGAATAATGCCAGAATATCATCCCGATCGGCTTTTTTTTTTTTTGAAGTAACTCCTTCCGTTAAATCATAAAAGTCTTTAAAGATTTGTAAGCGAGAATATTTTCATTAGGTCCATAAAATTGCCACCATTTGATTAACCAATTTGGCGATTTTGATCAAAAACTTCAGTGGTAAATTTTTATTAGCCATGTGTGGCTTTTTAAACGTAGGATTTTCATATAAGAAAACTTGATCAAAAGCCCTGGACATAATCCCGATAATTGTATTCAACTTTGATATTATTCTTATTTATTAAGGTTTTAGAAGTAGATGGAGTTATTCCCATTCTTGATGGATATTATTCTTTTAATATTGATTTTTGAAAATCTCCGAGGAAATTTCTGGATCTTCCCAATGATTAAAATTGCATTCATTGCCCCGAGAGAATGCCTTCATAAAATCCTCGACTTTTATAAGTCTCCATAGGATAATGATTATTGGTTAAATAACGGTTTATATAATAACCAAGGTTATCTTCCCATTTTTTATCAGGAATTTTGGAGTATAATAATCTCCCTTTCTTCTGGTGATTTCACCATTTTCTCTTTTCATCAAGAGATTCTTTCATAATTTTTTTTTGAAGATGGGAACTTATATTAAGTCCTTTTTTGTTTCCATATTTGGAATTCTTCAAATTCATCATTGTGATATTATCACATAAATTTTTGGCTATTAGCCTTTTCTCACCATATTGTGCCAAAATATTATTTGGTCTTATATAACTTGAGATGAGATCCCCGGTCACAGGTTATTCGATTTTGATAATTTGGATGATTTTTAAGGTTATTCCCATATCCGATAATTGAGGATAATTGTCACCAGATTATGGGTATTCCCATATCGATAATTAGGGATGATTGTCTTCCTCTCCCTCTGATAGAAGGATGCATAAAGCGAGCCACGGCCACGCCTCGACCAAACTCCATTCAAACAATTAACAAAACTCTTATAGAGTTAGATACTCCCTTGTTAAGAAATCAGGGAGATGATTATCAGATCCTTTTTATAATGTATTTCAAAATCAAAAGGGGCTAAATGAGCTTGCCATCTTGCAAACATTTGTTTGGAAACATCATGTTTAAAATCTTTTTTGAAACATAAATTTCTGCGAACTACAATCGATTCTTATCGTAAATTTTTAAGGTTATATAAATCATTTTGAAATTTTAAAACACATCTCACTATGGCTAAAACTTCTTTTAGCAAATCAGTTGCATAATTAGATTGTGCGAGTTCCATTTTCCTCCGGTAAAAACGGACTAAAAATTCTTGTTTATTATTAGGATCTATTTGTTTAAGAATCCCTCCAAACCAATGATCCGGAAGCATCGACTATTTTTCCCAATGAGGGTTTGCCAAACTAAGGCATGGTAAAGATATAACTTTACTCTTAATTTTCCTCTTGACTCTAGTGTGATCATTAGACCAGGCACGGGATTTTCTTCAACCCGTCATATAAAATAGCCATATCTTTTGCCAAATCATCATAATAAGGTGAAATATAATTCAAACTTCCTAAGAATCTTTGAAGTTGAGTTTTGTCAATGATTTCATCTGGGAATTTAGACCCAAATTCAATACTTTTATTAATAGGAATAATTTGGCCTTTCTCAATATTATGACCTAAAAATCGACTTTAGTCCAAATAGAGACATTTTAGTTTTAGAAATAACTAAACCATTAGATATGACAATCTTTTTAAAAATATCTAAATGTTTAAAATGTTCTTCTATATTCATAGAGAAGATGAGAATGTCATCAATATAAACTATGATAAAATGACTATAATTGTTAAAAATATCATTCATAATTTTACAAATTATGGAGCATTTTTCAATCCAAAAGGCATAACATGCCATTCATATTGTCCAAAAGGAACATTAAAAGCGAGTTTTGTATCTCATGTCATTGGTCAATTTGAATCTGCCAATAACTTGATTTTAAATCAAATTTAGAAAAAATAAGAGCTTTATACAAACGGTCTAATAAATCTTTTTTATTAGGTATTGGATATCTAATCCATTTTAAGACCTTATTTAAAGGTTTATAATTAATGACTAATCTAGGAACTCCTCGTTCCTTTTTCATTTTTGTTAACATAAAAAGCTGTGCAAGACCATGGTGATTTGGATGGTCCAATAAGTTTTTTCTCTAAAAGAGAACTTATTTCTTTTTTGCAAAATTCTAAATATTCTGAATTCATTTGACAAGGCCTAGCCTTGGTAGGAACATTATCTTCCCCCGAAATCTTCTTCATAAGGAAGATTTACTATATGCTTTTTTCTGTTCCAAAAAGCATTAGGATGGTCATTACAAATAGATAAAGAAAATTGGTTTTCAATATCAATAATTTTTTGTTTTAATCTAGGATTATTAAGTTTTTGATCTATAGTTAAAATGTTAACTTCATGTTTTAAAAAACTTAATTGATTTTCTTTTAAAGAAATTCTATCATAAATCTCATTTATAGTTTTCATAAAGGGTTTCATGATGAAACCAAAGTAATAGTTTTTCCTTGATAATTTGCGAGTTAAATTCTTATTATCTGCATGTAAAAGGATAAATTTTTGTTATAAAAAGGTGTTCCAAGAATAATAGGAACCGAAGAGTTTATTTTTACTAAAAGAAAGCTTAAAGGTATGCAGGTGTTATTAACACATATATCGACTTTTGGGAGTTTAAAATCAATATCTAATTTATCTCCTCCCGCTGAGATAAACTATGAGTAGTTTTGACAAAATACCTGAGTCAATTTCTCCTTCTTGTATGACATTTAAATCGCTCGATATCAATTAAAGCAATAAATTCTTTAGAAAATTGATTATTAATTCTAAGAAGAATCTTAACATACCATTTTTGTCCAAAGAACCATATTTATGGTTTGGAGAAATTTTTTATTCCTCTTTAAATGCGGGAGAGTAGTAACAAGTTGATTAGCTTGATCTTTGCCACTAGGGTTAAGAATAGGAATCTCATGGTTATCAACCCTTTTGTCATTAGATTCTTGATCATTGTTTAGTAAATCATTTTGAAAAATAAAAAGTTGTTCAAGATTAGAAATTCTTGTATCATTTCTTTGTTCTTCAATTTTTAGAAGTTTAATCTGAGATTTTAAATTATCCATCTCTTTCAAAATATCTTGTAAAGAAGAAGGATTAGAAGTTGTGTTTTTATTTTGAAGACGTTTATAAACTTCATTTAAAGAATAAGGTTTTTTCTTCCCAGTAAATTTTTATTTTTATAATCCAAATTATTATGAGAAGTGCTAGGTATATTTTCAATGATTTGTGATCTTAAATCAAAGACTTGGGATGGCTTTTAAAACATCCAACCAATCATTATTGGTGAGAACTTGTAATTTGGCATCTTGAAAATTGGATAAAAGATTAAAGTATTCATCCTTTTTGGGATTAATACAAGCTTTTCCCCTCCACAGGTTCACATTCAATTAGTAGTTTCGGAACTACGTGTAAAAAAAGAATCATTTTTAAGGATTTTTAAATTATTACTAGAATTACTAGAATTATCAGAATTATCGGACATAGCTTCGATTCACTTTGGTCAAGTTCATTAAGAAATAATTTTGAAATCTTGTCTTTAAGATCATCATCTATATCAAGATTATTAATCAGCTTGGTCCACCAATTGTTTGCCATATGACCCTTTTTATTGCATTTAAAACACCTTATTTCTTTTGAAGGTATATAACCCTTTTTCCTATAATGCTTTTTATGGAATTTTCTTTGATTTTTCCGATAAGTTTTTTCTTCAAGTTTAGCTTTAGAATATCTTTTCCTTTTATATTTAGGAGAATAAATTCTATCATTGCTTTTGTTTTGTTTTCTACGAGAGGTAGAAGGCATATCCATACCAAATTGTTCACAAAATTCACCTAATTGGCTTCTTTCAATAATGTTCGATGTTTGAGCATTTGGTTTAATTTAATCTCATTACAAGGTTTATTCCTTCAATTTATACAAGCTTTAATAAGGTGACCATAATTATATTTTTCGTAATTGATAGAAGGATTTTCTCCACGAAGAATTTTTCTAATTCTTTCAAAGTGTAAGTGTGGTAGACCATCAATAAATTTACCTTTCCAATGAGAGCTATTGCATTCTTGGTAAAAGCATGACTCATGGAAGGTGTCTTTGTACCACCTAAAATCAGTTAAAGTTTTACATCTAAAATTTTGTAAAAGAGTTCTTGTGGAATCATAATTATTCCCCAATTGACCAAGAAATGATCAAGTATATTGACAAGTAAAGTGTAGACCGCATTTAACAGGCACTTCATTTTAATTTCTACATTAAACAAAAATAGCTGTTTTTTGTTCATTAGTGAGGTAATTATCCCACCATCCTTTAAGTTGACCAAGTGAAATCTGATGCTATCATTTTAGCAATAGTAGACTCACTATTATTAGCATTTTTACAAACTTGTGAATACATAAGCATTCTATGGCATTGGTTATGAATTTGTTTTTCAGCAAAATAATCTATATTCCATTCATAGATATGAGATCCACTATAACTATTACTGATAATCTCAGCATTTTCTTCATGCCCAATATCAACAGGTGAAGGTCTTCTATTATAATATAGAGTATCAATAGGTTTTTGACTCCATTTATTTCTTGAAATAACATTCAAATCATCTTTTGAATTTGGATTGAATTCTTCACTTAAAGTTTGCAATTTTAAATTTGCAACCTTATTTATAACCGACTTATAAGTCGTTCATTGTTAATGTCAGATAAAAATTTAAAATTCTCTATATCAGGAGGATTTTTTATAATAGGAGTTATTTCTTGCGAAGAAGAAAGGTCTTTAGTCTTGGTATTTTGAATGACTTCATTAAGAAGATTTATGACTTTATTAGCCTTATGGTGTAAATCTGTAACATGTTCACCAAGAATTTTTAAAGATAGATTAGCATAATTATTTTGTTCGCTTAAATAATTTAAATGTTTAGTAGTCGTGCTAATAGTTCCATCTTCATACATTTTTGAAAGGGGCATGTAAGAACACCCATCTAATTTAAATTTCTTAAGAGGAGGATAAACTCCCTTAACTTCATTACCATTGAGAAGTTCAAAATTTCTTTCAAGAATAGTTAAATGATTATATAAATAAGTTGAACAATACCAAGGGACAAAATAAATAACTGCATTCACTGATTTGCAGTATTCATAAAATTCATCTTGCAAAATATCTTGCTGTTCTTCATCAAAATTATGAAAAAACCAATTTCTAAATTTTTCCCAAATAGGAGATTCAAATTCATTACTAATTAATTTTCTGGTTAAGGAACCAGGAGAAAAATCTAGTAAGGCCTTCTTAATCATCAGTATAACTTATTTGGGACAATGTGTCCGCTTCTTTTTTAGAATGTCGTCTTAAAATCTTATCAGAATGCATTCTTAAAACATCTTCATCTGTTTCAATAAAATCTTCATCTCTTAATTGAGAAGTTGAACACCTAGAGGTACTAGGCATATCTAAATCTTGATCAAGGGCTGAAATAAAAGTCCTATTAGAAAAAGATCTAGTCATTTTTGAAGTACTACTTCTTGGTCGAATATGTTTATTACCAAAATTTAAAGTAACACTCCTTCGAGTTTGTTGTACATCAAGTAAATTAGTCTCCATAATCGGTTGAGGAGGCATAGCCTGGGTGATTGTCCAATTTTCGTAAAGATATTTCTTCCCATTTAATAGCCTTTCTAGTAGTGATATTAGATCTATTACAATTAGTTTCAATAATAATAGTCTCATTTATAGCTTTATCACTAATCTACGTGAGGATTTAAAGTATATAAAGGTTTATAATAAATCCATAAAGCAAATACAAATTAACTCAGATCCTTTTGCATAATTGTAACCATGAGTTTTAACATTCAAAGTTAAAGCATCTAATATATTAGAATCATCGAAAGATAATTGTAAATTTGGATAAACGTAAAATAGATGACCACGGGCCAAATCGATTTAACAACTCCAATAATTGACTTTTGCCAATTTAAATTTCAGCCATCTCTTAAGGCTGCAATAAAACTTTCTGGTAATCCTTCCAGAGTTAGTGGTTTAAAGGCCACTTGGACTAAACCAATATGAATAAATTGGTGCTTAGATTTTCTTAGTGGTTCTAAGTCACTATTGTTTAAAAGTTGAAGATACATTTCTTCATTATTTAGAGAAATAGATTCCTCTTGCGTGGTTTTAACTCTGTTTTTAACCCGATATATTCAAAAAACCCAATTTGTTTAGCAACTCTAAATTCTGAGGATATTCAACCTCTTCAGATCATACTGTTTTCACAAAGTAGACTTACCCGTATTAAGTAATGTTAAACGTAAACTCATAAGATGAGAAAATGTTGAATTATGACTTAACTATCATAAATTATATATACTTCCATGGCTCTGATACCAAGTTAAGCGGATCTTTTTACTGTACCAACATAGTATAAGAACGAGGACGCACACCCAAATGCTGATTATAAGTGATTGGGATATTACCACGAAATTGTTTAATCACTGGTAACTGTACGGAGATGACAAAAAAAAACGCCTAGCGCCTATCCACGGCATAACGGCAAAACGGTGTCTCTCCTTCCGCAGTTATCAATTCAGTTTGAACAAAATGTGTACCCTCACTAAACCTTCTTATTTTATGTTGATAGGTAATAAAACCATCTTAAAGTAATAACAAATCCATGGTTTTAATATATAACTTAATCAAGTGTCGTCATAATTCAACAAAGGATTTAGCCTATTAGGCTCATCCTTAGAGTAAATTAAAATAAATTTAAAACAAGAAAATGAAAACAAGGAAACTTACAAACTTTAAGTTGTGCTCAGAATTGAAGAGGTACGGTTGACGAGATTATTAATAAGAAAGAAGATTTACAAGAGGAGAGAGAGAGAGCTAAGAGAGAGGGGGTAGAAGAAGCACCGCTCTAACTAAAACATTTGCCCGTTTATATAGGCAAAAAATAAAAGCTATTCACAACTATTACAAAACACTTTATTAGTGTTAAAAAACTATTGCAAAAATTAGTGCGGGAACTGTTATTAGTGACCATTATTGTCCATGCTTATCATGCGTCATTGCATGCGTGTTTCCTGGGTGGTTTTATTCCACTATTTTCCCTTTGTCTTTTGATTTGGCATTTTTGACCTTTGTTGTTGATTATTTCTTCTTCTATTAAAAGTTGGACTTCTGTTTCTTCTTCCATTTCTTGAGCATCTTGAAGAAGTTCAAATTTATTCTTGCTATTGATCTTTGTTGATTTTGTCATTGATACATCACTTGTCTGGGATTTATTATCCTCATTCATTCTTTTTTGAGCTAAAGCCCTTTCTCGCCAATTTATTGTAATGGCAAAGAATTTCATCTTCGATTTTACCTTTAAATCAAGTAATTCTTCGATTGTTGGAATTCTTCCAAATCTCCAGTTTCTTCGGCATTGAAGATAATTAGACTATCAATCTTGTCCTGAATTAGATTGATTGTGTATATACACTTTAACTCATTAGTGTCTTTATCTTGCCTTAACATGGCGTCCCAAAAACGAGAATATGATTCTCTTTTTAAACAAAATAATTTGATATTATTATATCCTGTTTTGGGGATAAACTTCCAAATCCAGGGAATAGAAAATTCAATAAAGAAATTCATTTGAATAATGCCAGAATATCATCCTCGATCAGTTTTGGAAGTAACTCCTTCCATTCGTCATAAAGGTCTTTAAAGATTTGTGGCAGAATATTTTCATTAGGTCCATAAAATTGCCACCATTTGATTAACCAATTTGGCAGATTTTGATCAAAAACTTCAGGGTAAATTTTTATTAGCCATGTGTGGCTTTTCGTAGGATTTTCATATAAGAAAACTTGATCAAAAGCCTGGACATAATCCCGATAATTGTATTCAACTTTGATATTATTCTTATTTATTAAGGTTTTAGAAGTAGATGGAGTTATTCCCCATTCTTCAATGGATATTATTCTTTTAATATTGATTTTTGAAAATCTCGGAAATTTCCTGGATCTTCCCAATGATTAAAATTGCATTCATTATCAGAGAGAATGCCTTCATAAAATCCTCGACTTTTATAAGTCTCCATAGGATAATGATTATTGGTTAAATAACGGTTATATAATAACCAAGGGTTATCTTCCCATTTTTTATCAGAATTTTGGAGTATAATAATCTCCCTTTCTTCTGGTGATTTCACCATTTTCTCTTTTTCATCAAGAGATTCTTTCATAATTTTTTTGAAAGATGGGGAACTTATATTAAGTCCTTTTTGTTTCCATATTTGGAATTCTTCAAATTCATCCGTTGTGATATTATCACATAAATTTTTGGCTATTAGCCTTTTCTCACCATATTGTGCCAAAATATTATTTGGTCTTATATAACCGGATGAGGATCCTGGTCCGGGTTATTCCAGTTTTGATAATTTCGGATGATTTTTCCGGTTATTCCCATATCCGATAATTGAGGATAATTGTCCTGTATTATGGGTATTCCCATATCGATAATTGAGGATGATTGTCTTCCTCTCCCTCTATTAGAAGGATGCATAAAGCGGCCACGGCCACGGCCTCGACCAAACTCCATTCCTGAAACAATTAACAAACTCTTATAGAGTTAGATACTCCCTTGTTAAGAAATCAGGGAGATGATTATCAGATCCTTTTTTATAATGTATTTCAAAATCAAAAGGGGCTAAATGAGCTTGCCATCTTGCAAACATTTGTTTGGAAACATCATGTTTAAAATCTTTTTGAAACATAAATTTCGCAGAACTACAATCAGTTCTTATCGTAAATTTTTGGTTATATAAATCATTTTGAAATTTTAAAACACATCTGACTATGGCTAAAACTTCTTTAGCAACCGTTGCATAATTAGATTGTGCAGAGTTCCATTTTCCTGAGTAAAAACGGACTAAAAATTCTTGTTTATTATTAGGATCTATTTGTTTAAGAATCCCTCCATAACCAATGTCTGAAGCATCAGTTTCTACTATTTTTTCCCAATGAGGGTTTGCCAAACTAAGGCATGGTAAAGATATAACTTTACTCTTAATTTTCCCGATACTCTAGTGTGATCATTAGACCAGGCACAGGGATTTTTCTTCAACCTGTCATATAAAATAGCTGTATCTTTTGCCAAATCATCATAATAAGGTGAAATATAATTCAAACTTCCTAAGAATCTTTGAAGTTGAGTTTTGTCAATGATTTCATCTGGGAATTTAGATCCAAATTCAATACTTCTATTAATAGGAATAATTTGGCCTTTCTCAATATTATGACCTAAAAATCTGACTTTAGTCTGAAATAGAGACATTTTAGTTTTAGAAATAACTAAACCATTAGATATGACAATCTTTTTAAAAATATCTAAATGTTTAAAATGTTCTTCTATATTCATAGAGAAGATGAGAATGTCATCAATATAAACTATGATAAAATGACTATAATTGTTAAAAATATCATTCATAATTTTCTGAAATTCTGATGGAGCATTTTTCAATCCAAAAGGCATAACATGCCATTCATATTGTCCAAAAGGAACATTAAAAGCAGTTTTGTATCTGTCACTGGTCAATTTGAATCTGCCAATAACCAGATTTTAAATCAAATTTAGAAAAAATAAGAGCTTTATACAAACGGTCTAATAAATCTTTTTTATTAGGTATTGGATATCTAATCCATTTTAAGACCTTATTTAAAGGTTTATAATTAATGACTAATCTAGGAACTCCTCGTTCCTTTTCATTTTTGTTAACATAAAAAGTCATGCAAGACCATGGTGATTTGGATGGTCCAATAAGCTTTTTCTCTAAAAGAGAACTTATTTCTTTTTTGCAAAATTCTAAATATTCTGAATTCATTTGACAAGGCCTAGCCTTGGTAGGAACATTATCTTCCCCCGAAATCTTCTTCATAAGGAAGATTTACTATATGCTTTTTTCTTTTCCAAAAAGCATTAGGATGGTCATTACAAATAGATAAAGAAAATTGGTTTTCAATATCAATAATTTTTTGTTTTAATCTAGGATTATTAAGTTTTTGATCTATAGTTAAAATGTTAACTTCATGTTTTAAAAAACTTAATTGATTTTCTTTTAAAGAAATTCTATCATAAATCTCATTTATAGTTTTCATAAAGGGTTTCATGATGAAACTGAAAGTAATAGTTTTTCCTTGATAATATTGCGATTAAATTCTTATTATCTGCAGTAAAAGGATAAATTTTTGTTATAAAAGGTGTTCCAAGAATAATAGGAACCGAGAGTTTATTTTTTACTAAAAGAAAGCTTAAAGGTATGCAGGTGTTATTAACACATATATCAGCTTTTGGGAGTTTAAAATCAATATCTAATTTATCTCCTCCTGCTTGAGATAAACTATGAGTAGTTTTGACAAAATACACGAGTCAATTTCTCCTTCTTGTATGACATTTAAATCGCTCCGATATCAATTAAAGCAATAAATTCTTTAGAAAATTGATTATTAATTCTAAGAAGAATCTTAACATACCATTTTTGTCCAAAGAACCATATTTATGGTTTGGAGAAATTTTTTATTCCTCTTTAAATCTGGGAGAGTAGTAACAAGTTGATTAGCTTGATCTTTGCCACTAGGGTTAAGAATAGGAATCTCATGGTTATCAACCTTTTTGTCATTAGATTCTTGATCATTGTTTAGTAAATCATTTTGAAAAATAAAAAGTTGTTCAAGATTAGAAATTCTTGTATCATTTCTTTGTTCTTCAATTTTTAGAAGTTTAATCTGAGATTTTAAATTATCCATCTCTTTCAAAATATCTTGTAAAGAAGAAGGATTAGAAGTTGTGTTTTTATTTTGAAGACGTTTATAAACTTCATTTAAAGAATAAGGTTTTTCTTCTGTAAAATTTTTATTTTTATAATCCAAATTATTATGAGAAGTGCTAGGTATATTTTCAATGATTTGTGATCTTAAATCAGCACTTGGGATGGCTTTTAAAACATCCAACCAATCATTATTGGTGAGAACTTGTAATTTGGCATCTTGAAAATTGGATAAAAGATTAAAGTATTCATCCTTTTGGGATTAATACAAGCTTTTCCCTGTCCACAGGGTTCACATTCTGAATTAGTAGTTTCAGAACTACTGTCTGTGTAAAAAGAATCATTTTTAAGGATTTTTAAATTATTACTAGAATTACTAGAATTATCAATTATCGGACATAGCTTCGATTCACTTTGCAGATCAAGTTCATTAAGAAATAATTTTGAAATCTTGTCTTTAAGATCATCATCTATATCAAGATTATTAATGCATTTTTGGGTCCATTTCTTTTGAATTGTTTGCCATATGACCCTTTTTCTTGGTTGCATTTAAAACACCTTATTTCTTTTGAAGGTATATAACCCTTTTTCCTATCTTTTTTTTATGGAATTTTCTTTGATTTTTCCGATAAGTTTTTTCTTCAAGTTTAGCTTTAGAATATCTTTTCCTTTTATATTTAGGAGAATAAATTCTATCATTGCTTTTGTTTTGTTTTCTACGAGAGGTAGAAGGCATATCCATACCAAATTGTTCACAAAATTCACCTAATTGGCTTCTTTCAATAATGTTCTGATGTTTGAGCTGTTGGTTTAATTTAATCTCATTACAAAGGTTTATTCCTTCAAATTTGTACAAGCTTTAATAAGGTGACCATAATTATATTTTTCGTAATTGATAGAAGGATTTTCTCCACGAAGAATTTTTCTAATTCTTTCAAAAATAAGTGTGGTAGACCATCAATAAATTTACCTTTCCAATGAGAGCTATTGCATTCCGGTAAAAGCATGACTCTAAGGAAGGTGTCTTTGTACCACCTAAAATCGATTAAAGTTTTACATCTAAAATTTTGTAAAAGAGTTCTTGTGGAATCATAATTATTCCCCAATTGACCAAGAAAATGATCAAGTATATTGACAAGTAAAGTGTAGACCGCAGTTTTAGTAGGCACTTCATTTTTAATTTCTACATTCGTAAAAATAGCTGTTTTTTGTTCATTAGTGAGGTAATTATCCCACCATCCTTTAAGTTGACCGGTAAATCCTGATGCTATCATTTTAGCAATAGTAGACTCACTATTATTAGCATTTTTACAAACTTGTGAATACATAAGCATTCTATGGCATTGGTTATGAATTTGTTTTTCAAAGAAAATAATCTATATTCCATTCATAGATATGAGATCCACTATAACTATTACTTGATAATCTCAAGATTTTCTTCATGCCCAATATCAACAGGTGAAGGTCTTCTATTATAATATAGAGTATCAATAGGTTTTTGACTCCATTTATTTCTTGAAATAACATTCAAATCATCTTTTGAATTTGGATTGAATTCTTCACTTAAAGTTTGCAATTTTAAATTTGCAACCTTATTTGCCAACCGACTTATAAAGTCGTTCATTGTTAATGTCAGATAAAAATTTAAAATTCTCTATATCAGGAGGATTTTTTATAATAGGAGTTATTTCTTGCGAAGAAGAAAGGTCTTTAGTCTTGGTATTTTGAATGACTTCATTAAGAAGATTTATGACTTTATTAGCCTTATGGTGTAAATCAAACATGTTCACCAAGAATTTTTAAAGATAGATTAGCATAATTATTTTGTTCGCTTAAATAATTTAAATGTTTAGTAGTCGTGCTAATAGTTCCATCTTCATACATTTTTGAAAGGGGCATGTAAGAACACCCATCTAATTTAAATTTCTTAAGAGGAGGATAAACTCCCTTAACTTCATTACCATTGAGAAGTTCAAAATTTCTTTCAAGAATAGTTAAATGATTATATAAATAAGTTGAACAATACCAAGGGACAAAATAAATAATCAAGCATTCACTTTGATTTGCGATTCATAAAATTCATCTTGCAAAATATCTTGCTGTTCTTCATCAAAATTATGAAAAAACCAATTTCTAAATTTTTCCCAAATAGGAGATTCAAATTCATTACTAATTAATTTTCTGGTTAAGGAACCAGGAGAAAAATCTAGTAAGGCCTTCTTAATCATCAGTATAACTTATTTGGGACAATGTGTCCGCTTCTTTTTTAGAATGTCGTCTTAAAATCTTATCAGAATGCATTCTTAAAACATCTTCATCTGTTTCAATAAAATCTTCATCTCTTAATTGAGAAGTTGAACACCTAGAGGTACTAGGCATATCTAAATCTTGATCAAGGGCTGAAATAAAAGTCCTATTAGAAAAAGATCTAGTCATTTTTGAAGTACTACTTCTTGGTCGAATATGTTTATTACCAAAATTTAAAGTAACAGCTCCTTCAGGAGTTTGTTGTACATCAAGTAAATTAGTCTCCATAATCGGTTGAGGAGGCATAGCCTGGGTGATTGTCCAATTTTCAGGGAAAGATATTTCTTCCCATTTAATAGCCTTTCTAGTAGTGATATTAGATCTGTTACAATTAGTTTCAATAATAATAGTCTCATTTATAGCTTTATCAGCTAATCTACAGTGAGGATTTAAAGTATATAAAGGTTTATAATAAATCCTGTAGCAAATACAAATTAACTCAGATCCTTTTGCATAATTGTAACCATGAGTTTTAACATTCAAAGTTAAAGCATCTAATATATTAGAATCTGTCAAAGATAATTGTAAATTTGGATAAACGTCAAAATAGACTGGACCATGGGCCAAACTGGATTTAACAACTCCAATAATTGACTTTTGCCAATTTAAATTTCTGCCATCTCTTAAGGCTGCAATAAAACTTTCTGGTAATCCTTCCAGAGTTAGTGGTTTAAAGGCCACTTGGACTAAACCAATATGAATAAATTGGTGCTTAGATTTTCTTAGTGGTTCTAAGTCACTATTGTTTAAAAGTTGAAGATACATTTCTTCATTATTTAGAGAAATAGATTCCTCTGTGGTTTTAACTCTGTGTTTTAACCCGATATATTCAAAAAACCCATAATTATAAATAGTTCTTTTGCTAACTTCTGGAATTGTCCATTTGTTTAGCAACTCTAAATTCGAGGATATTCAACCTCTTGATCATCTTTTTTTTCACGGTAGACTTACCCGTATTAAGTACGCGTAAACTCATAAGATGAGAAAATGTTGAATTATGACTTAACTATCATAAATTATATATACTTCCATGGCTCTGATACCAAGTTAAGCGGATCTTTTTACTGTACCAACATAGTATAAGAACGAGGACGCACACCCAAATGCTGATTATAAGTGATTGGGATATTACCACGAAATTGTTTAATCTGAACTGGTAACTGTACGGAGATGACAAAAAAAAAACGCCTAGCGCCTATCCACGGCATAACGGCAAAACGGTGTCTCTCCTTCCGCAGTTATCAATTCAGTTTGAACAAAATGTGTACCCTCACTAAACCTTCTTATTTTATGTTGATAGGTAATAAAACCATCTTAAAGTAATAACAAATCCATGGTTTTAATATATAACTTAATCAAGTGTCGTCATAATTCAACAAAGGATTTAGCCTATTAGGCTCATCCTTAGAGTAAATTAAAATAAATTTAAAACAAGAAAATGAAAACAAGGAAACTTACAAACTTTAAGTTGTGCTCAGAATTGAAGAGGTACGGTTGACGAGATTATTAATAAGAAAGAAGATTTACAAGAGGAGAGAGAGAGAGCTAAGAGAGAGGGGGGGAAGAAGCCTCACCTCTAACTAAAACATTTGCCCGTTTATATAGGCAAAAAATAAAAGCTATTCACAACTATTACAAAACACTTTATTAGTGTTAAAAAACTATTGCAAAAATTAGTGCGGGAACTGTTATTAGTGACCATTATTGTCCATGCTTATCATGCGTCATTGCATGCGTGTTTCCTGGGTGGTTTTTATTCCACTATTTTCCCTTTGTCTTTTGATTTGGCATTTTTGACCCTGTTGTTGATTATTTCTTCTTCTATTAAAAGTTGGACTTCTGTTTCTTCTTCCATTTCTTGAGCATCTTGAAGAAGTTCAAATTTATTCTTGCTATTGGATGCTGTTGATTTTGTCATTGATACATCACTTGTCTGGGATTTATTATCCTCATTCATTCTTTTTTGAGCTAAAGCCCTTTCTGCCAATTTATTGTAATGGCAAAGAATTTCATCTTCAGTTTTACCTTTAAATCAAGTAATTCTTCAGATTGTTGGAATTCTTCCAAATCTCCAGTTTCTTCGGCATTGAAGATAATTAGACTATCAATCTTGTCCTGAATTAGATTGATTGTGTATATACACTTTAACTCATTAGTGTCTTTATCTTGCCTTAACATGGCGTCCCAAAAACGAGAATATGATTCTCTTTTTAAACAAAATAATTTGATATTATTATATCCTGTTTTGGGGATAAACTTCCAAATCCAGGGAATAGAAAATTCAATAAAGAAATTCATTTGAATAATGCCAGGAATATCATCCTGATCGTTTTGGAAGTAACTCCTTCCATTCGTCATAAAGGTCTTTAAAGATTTGTGGCAGAATATTTTCATTAGGTCCATAAAATTGCCACCATTTGATTAACCAATTTGGCAGATTTTGATCAAAAACTTCAGGGTAAATTTTTATTAGCCATGTGTGGCTTTTCGTAGGATTTTCATATAAGAAAACTTGATCAAAAGCCTGGACATAATCCCAGTAATTGTATTCAACTTTGATATTATTCTTATTTATTAAGGTTTTAGAAGTAGATGGAGTTATTCCCCATTCTTCAATGGATATTATTCTTTTAATATTGATTTTTGAAAATCTCCGAAAAATTTCCTGGATCTTCCCAATGATTAAAATTGCATTCATTATCAGAGAGAATGCCTTCATAAAATCCTCGACTTTTATAAGTCTCCATAGGATAATGATTATTGGTTAAATAACGGTTATATAATAACCAAGGGTTATCTTCCCATTTTTTATCAGAATTTTGGAGTATAATAATCTCCCTTTCTTCTGGTGATTTCACCATTTTCTCTTTTTCATCAAGAGATTCTTTCATAATTTTTTTGAAAGATGGGGAACTTATATTAAGTCCTTTTTGTTTCCATATTTGGAATTCTTCAAATTCATCCGTTGTGATATTATCACATAAATTTTTGGCTATTAGCCTTTTCTCACCATATTGTGCCAAAATATTATTTGGTCTTATATAACCAGATGAGGATCCTGGTCCTGGTTATTCCCGTTTTGATAATTTCGGATGATTTTTCTGGGTTATTCCCATATCCGATAATTGAGGATAATTGTCCTGTATTATGGGTATTCCCATATCTGATAATTGAGGATGATTGTCTTCCTCTCCCTCTATTAGAAGGATGCATAAAGCGGCCACGGCCACGGCCTCGACCAAACTCCATTCCTGAAACAATTAACAAACTCTTATAGAGTTAGATACTCCCTTGTTAAGAAATCAGGGAGATGATTATCAAATCCTTTTTTATAATGTATTTCAAAATCAAAAGGGGCTAAATGAGCTTGCCATCTTGCAAACATTTGTTTGGAAACATCATGTTTAAAATCTTTTGAAACATAAATTTCGCAGAACTACAATCGATTCTTATCGTAAATTTTTGGTTATATAAATCATTTTGAAATTTTAAAACACATCTGACTATGGCTAAAACTTCTTTAGCAACCGTTGCATAATTAGATTGTGCAGAGTTCCATTTTCCTGAGTAAAAACGGACTAAAAATTCTTGTTTATTATTAGGATCTATTTGTTTAAGAATCCCTCCATAACCAATGTCCAAGCATCGGTTTCTACTATTTTTTCCCAATGAGGGTTTGCCAAACTAAGGCATGGTAAAGATATAACTTTACTCTTAATTTTCCCGACTGACTGACTCTAGTGTGATCATTAGACCAGGCACGGGGATTTTTCTTCAACTGTCATATAAAATAGTCAGTATCTTTTGCCAAATCATCATAATAAGGTGAAATATAATTCAAACTTCCTAAGAATCTTTGAAGTTGAGTTTTGTCAATGATTTCATCTGGGAATTTAGATCCAAATTCAATACTTCTATTAATAGGAATAATTTGGCCTTTCTCAATATTATGACCTAAAAATCTGACTTTAGTCTGAAATAGAGACATTTTAGTTTTAGAAATAACTAAACCATTAGATATGACAATCTTTTTAAAAATATCTAAATGTTTAAAATGTTCTTCTATATTCATAGAGAAGATGAGAATGTCATCAATATAAACTATGATAAAATGACTATAATTGTTAAAAATATCATTCATAATTTTTTGGAATTCTGATGGAGCATTTTTCAAACCAAAAGGCATAACATGCCATTCATATTGTCCAAAAGGAACATTAAAAGCGAGTTTTGTATCTCTGTCTTGGTCAATTTGAATCTGCCAATAACCAGATTTTAAATCAAATTTAGAAAAAATAAGAGCTTTATACAAACGGTCTAATAAATCTTTTTTATTAGGTATTGGATATCTAATCCATTTTAAGACCTTATTTAAAGGTTTATAATTAATGACTAATCTAGGAACTCCTCGTTCCTTTTCAAAGATTTTTGTTAACATAAAAAGTCTGCAAGACCATGGTGATTTGGATGGTCCAATAAGCTTTTTCTCTAAAAGAGAACTTATTTCTTTTTTTGCAAAATTCTAAATATTCTGAATTCATTTGACAAGGCCTAGCCTTGGTAGGAACATTATCTTCCCTGAAATCTTCTTCATAAGGAAGATTTACTATATGCTTTTTTCTGTTCCAAAAAGCATTAGGATGGTCATTACAAATAGATAAAGAAAATTGGTTTTCAATATCAATAATTTTTTGTTTTAATCTAGGATTATTAAGTTTTTGATCTATAGTTAAAATGTTAACTTCATGTTTTAAAAAACTTAATTGATTTTCTTTTAAAGAAATTCTATCATAAATCTCATTTATAGTTTTCATAAAGGGTTTCATGATGAAACTAAAGTAATAGTTTTTCCTTGATAATTTGCGGTTAAATTCTTATTATCTACAGTAAAAGGATAAATTTTTGTTATAAAAGGTGTTCCAAGAATAATAGGAACCGAGAGTTTATTTTTTACTAAAAGAAAGCTTAAAGGTATGCAGGTGTTATTAACACATATATCAGCTTTTGGGAGTTTAAAATCAATATCTAATTTATCTCCTCCTGCTTGAGATAAACTATGAGTAGTTTTGACAAAATACCTGGAGTCAATTTCTCCTTCTTGTATGACATTTAAATCTGCTCCAAAGATCAATTAAAGCAATAAATTCTTTAGAAAATTGATTATTAATTCTAAGAAGAATCTTAACATACCATTTTTGTCCAAAGAACCATATTTATGGTTTGGAGAAATTTTTTATTCCTCTTTAAATCTGGGAGAGTAGTAACAAGTTGATTAGCTTGATCTTTGCCACTAGGGTTAAGAATAGGAATCTCATGGTTATCAACCTTTTTGTCATTAGATTCTTGATCATTGTTTAGTAAATCATTTTGAAAAATAAAAAGTTGTTCAAGATTAGAAATTCTTGTATCATTTCTTTGTTCTTCAATTTTTAGAAGTTTAATCTGAGATTTTAAATTATCCATCTCTTTCAAAATATCTTGTAAAGAAGAAGGATTAGAAGTTGTGTTTTTATTTTGAAGACGTTTATAAACTTCATTTAAAGAATAAGGTTTTTCTTCTGTAAAATTTTTATTTTTATAATCCAAATTATTATGAGAAGTGCTAGGTATATTTTCAATGATTTGTGATCTTAAATCAGCACTTGGGATGGCTTTTAAAACATCCAACCAATCATTATTGGTGAGAACTTGTAATTTGGCATCTTGAAAATTGGATAAAAGATTAAAGTATTCATCCTTTTTGGGATTAATACAAGCTTTTCCCGTCCACAGGTTCACATTCTGAATTAGTAGTTTCAGAACTACTGTCTGTGTAAAAAGAATCATTTTTAAGGATTTTTAAATTATTACTAGAATTACTAGAATTATCGAAATTATCGGACATAGCTTCCGATTCACTTTGCGAGATCAAGTTCATTAAGAAATAATTTTGAAATCTTGTCTTTAAGATCATCATCTATATCAAGATTATTAATCTTTTTTTGGGTCCAAAGAATTGTTTGCCATATGACCCTTTTTATTGCATTTAAAACACCTTATTTCTTTTGAAGGTATATAACCCTTTTTCCTATCTTGCTTTTTATGGAATTTTCTTTGATTTTTCCGATAAGTTTTTTCTTCAAGTTTAGCTTTAGAATATCTTTTCCTTTTATATTTAGGAGAATAAATTCTATCATTGCTTTTGTTTTGTTTTCTACGAGAGGTAGAAGGCATATCCATACCAAATTGTTCACAAAATTCACCTAATTGGCTTCTTTCAATAATGTTCGATGTTTGAGCTTTGTTGGTTTAATTTAATCTCATTACAAAGGTTTATTCCTTCAAATTTGTACAAGCTTTAATAAGGTGACCATAATTATATTTTTCGTAATTGATAGAAGGATTTTCTCCACGAAGAATTTTTCTAATTCTTTCAAAGAAATAAGTGTGGTAGACCATCAATAAATTTACCTTTCCAATGAGAGCTATTGCATTCCTAAAAAAGCATGACTCTGCTAAGGAAGGTGTCTTTGTACCACCTAAAATCGATTAAAGTTTTACATCTAAAATTTTGTAAAAGAGTTCTTGTGGAATCATAATTATTCCCCAATTGACCAGTAAAATGATCAAGTATATTGACAAGTAAAGTGTAGACCGCAGTTTACGTAGGCACTTCATTTTTAATTTCTACATTCGTAAAAATAGCTGTTTTTTGTTCATTAGTGAGGTAATTATCCCACCATCCTTTAAGTTGACCGGTAAATCCTGATGCTATCATTTTAGCAATAGTAGACTCACTATTATTAGCATTTTTACAAACTTGTGAATACATAAGCATTCTATGGCATTGGTTATGAATTTGTTTTTCAAAGAAAATAATCTATATTCCATTCATAGATATGAGATCCACTATAACTATTACGATAATCTCAAAGATTTTCTTCATGCCCAATATCAACAGGTGAAGGTCTTCTATTATAATATAGAGTATCAATAGGTTTTTGACTCCATTTATTTCTTGAAATAACATTCAAATCATCTTTTGAATTTGGATTGAATTCTTCACTTAAAGTTTGCAATTTTAAATTTGCAACCTTATTTGCCAACCGACTTATAAGTGTTCATTGTTAATGTCAGATAAAAATTTAAAATTCTCTATATCAGGAGGATTTTTTATAATAGGAGTTATTTCTTGCGAAGAAGAAAGGTCTTTAGTCTTGGTATTTTGAATGACTTCATTAAGAAGATTTATGACTTTATTAGCCTTATGGTGTAAATCTGTAACATGTTCACCAAGAATTTTTAAAGATAGATTAGCATAATTATTTTGTTCGCTTAAATAATTTAAATGTTTAGTAGTCGTGCTAATAGTTCCATCTTCATACATTTTTGAAAGGGGCATGTAAGAACACCCATCTAATTTAAATTTCTTAAGAGGAGGATAAACTCCCTTAACTTCATTACCATTGAGAAGTTCAAAATTTCTTTCAAGAATAGTTAAATGATTATATAAATAAGTTGAACAATACCAAGGGACAAAATAAATAATCGCATTCACGATTTGCAGTATTCATAAAATTCATCTTGCAAAATATCTTGCTGTTCTTCATCAAAATTATGAAAAAACCAATTTCTAAATTTTTCCCAAATAGGAGATTCAAATTCATTACTAATTAATTTTCTGGTTAAGGAACCAGGAGAAAAATCTAGTAAGGCCTTCTTAATCATCAGTATAACTTATTTGGGACAATGTGTCCGCTTCTTTTTTAGAATGTCGTCTTAAAATCTTATCAGAATGCATTCTTAAAACATCTTCATCTGTTTCAATAAAATCTTCATCTCTTAATTGAGAAGTTGAACACCTAGAGGTACTAGGCATATCTAAATCTTGATCAAGGGCTGAAATAAAAGTCCTATTAGAAAAAGATCTAGTCATTTTTGAAGTACTACTTCTTGGTCGAATATGTTTATTACCAAAATTTAAAGTAACAGCTCCTTCAGGAGTTTGTTGTACATCAAGTAAATTAGTCTCCATAATCGGTTGAGGAGGCATAGCCTGGGTGATTGTCCAATTTTCAGGGAAAGATATTTCTTCCCATTTAATAGCCTTTCTAGTAGTGATATTAGATCTGTTACAATTAGTTTCAATAATAATAGTCTCATTTATAGCTTTATCACTAATCTACGGTGAGGATTTAAAGTATATAAAGGTTTATAATAAATCCTGTAGCAAATACAAATTAACTCAGATCCTTTTGCATAATTGTAACCATGAGTTTTAACATTCAAAGTTAAAGCATCTAATATATTAGAATCTGTCAAAGATAATTGTAAATTTGGATAAACGTCAAAATAGATCGGACCATGGGCCAAACTGGATTTAACAACTCCAATAATTGACTTTTGCCAATTTAAATTTCTGCCATCTCTTAAGGCTCAATAAAACTTTCTCGGTAATCCTTCCGAGTTAGTGGTTTAAAGGCCACTTGGACTAAACCAATATGAATAAATTGGTGCTTAGATTTTCTTAGTGGTTCTAAGTCACTATTGTTTAAAAGTTGAAGATACATTTCTTCATTATTTAGAGAAATAGATTCCTCTGTGGTTTTAACTCTGTGTTTTAACCCGATATATTCAAAAAACCCATAATTATAAATAGTTCTTTTGCTAACTTTTGAATTGTCCATTTGTTTAGCAACTCTAAATTCGAGGATATTCAACCTCTTGATCATCTTTGTTTTTCACAAGATGACTTACCCGTATATAAGTAAAGCGTAAACTCATAAGATGAGAAAATGTTGAATTATGACTTAACTATCATAAATTATATATACTTCCATGGCTCTGATACCAAGTTAAGCGGATCTTTTTTTTGTACCAACATAGTATAAGAACGAGGACGCATATCCCAAATCACTTATAATGATTGGGATATTACCCTCGTTCTTATACTATGTTGGTAAAAAAAAAAGATCCGCTTAACTTGGTATCAGAGCCATGGAAGTATATATAATTTATGATAGTTAAGTCATAATTCAACATTTTCTCATCTTATGAGTTTACGCGTATTTAATACGGGTAAGTCTACTTGAAAAACAAGATGATCAAGAGGTTGAATATCCTCAGAATTTAGAGTTGCTAAACAAATGGACAATTCCAGAAGTTAGCAAAAGAACTATTTATAATTATGGGTTTTTTGAATATATCGGGTTAAAACACAGAGTTAAAACCACAGAGGAATCTATTTCTCTAAATAATGAAGAAATGTATCTTCAACTTTTAAACAATAGTGACTTAGAACCACTAAGAAAATCTAAGCACCAATTTATTCATATTGGTTTAGTCCAAGTGGCCTTTAAACCACTAACTCGGAAGGATTACCGAAAAGTTTTATTGCGACCTTAAGAGATGGCGAAAATTTAAATTGGCAAAAGTCAATTATTGGAGTTGTTAAATCCAGTTTGGCCCATGGTCCAGTCTATTTTGACGTTTATCCAAATTTACAATTATCTTTGACAGATTCTAATATATTAGATGCTTTAACTTTGAATGTTAAAACTCATGGTTACAATTATGCAAAAGGATCTGAGTTAATTTGTATTTGCTACAGGATTTATTATAAACCTTTATATACTTTAAATCCTCACTGTAGATTAGCTGATAAAGCTATAAATGAGACTATTATTATTGAAACTAATTGTAACAGATCTAATATCACTACTAGAAAGGCTATTAAATGGGAAGAAATATCTTTCCCTGAAAATTGGACAATCACCCAGGCTATGCCTCCTCAACCGATTATGGAGACTAATTTACTTGATGTACAACAAACTCCTGAAGGAGTCACATTTTTAAATTTTGGTAATAAACATATTCGACCAAGAAGTAGTACTTCAAAAATGACTAGATCTTTTTCTAATAGGACTTTTATTTCAGCCCTTGATCAAGATTTAGATATGCCTAGTACCTCTAGGTGTTCAACTTCTCAATTAAGAGATGAAGATTTTATTGAAACAGATGAAGATGTTTTAAGAATGCATTCTGATAAGATTTTAAGACGACATTCTAAAAAAGAAGCGGACACATTGTCCCAAATAAGTTATACTGATGATTAAGAAGGCCTTACTAGATTTTTCTCCTGGTTCCTTAACCAGAAAATTAATTAGTAATGAATTTGAATCTCCTATTTGGGAAAAATTTAGAAATTGGTTTTTTCATAATTTTGATGAAGAACAAAGAAGATATTTTTGCAAGATGAATTTTATGAATACTGCAAATCAGTGAATGCAGTTATTTATTTTGTCCCTTGGTATTGTTCAACTTATTTATATAATCATTTAACTATTCTTGAAAGAAATTTTGAACTTCTCAATGGTAATGAAGTTAAGGGAGTTTATCCTCCTCTTAAGAAATTTAAATTAGATGGGTGTTCTTACATGCCCCTTTCAAAAATGTATGAAGATGGAACTATTAGCACGACTACTAAACATTTAAATTATTTAAGCGAACAAAATAATTATGCTAATCTATCTTTAAAAATTCTTGGTGAACATGTTACAGATTTACACCATAAGGCTAATAAAGTCATAAATCTTCTTAATGAAGTCATTCAAAATACCAAGACTAAAGACCTTTCTTCTTCGCAAGAAATAACTCCTATTATAAAAAATCCTCCTGATATAGAGAATTTTAAATTTTTATCTGACATTAACAATGAACAGCTTATAAGTCAGTTGGCAAATAAGGTTGCAAATTTAAAATTGCAAACTTTAAGTGAAGAATTCAATCCAAATTCAAAAGATGATTTGAATGTTATTTCAAGAAATAAATGGAGTCAAAAACCTATTGATACTCTATATTATAATAGAAGACCTTCACCTGTTGATATTGGGCATGAAGAAAATGCTGAGATTATCAGTAATAGTTATAGTGGATCTCATATCTATGAATGGAATATAGATTATTTTGCTGAAAAACAAATTCATAACCAATGCCATAGAATGCTTATGTATTCACAAGTTTGTAAAAATGCTAATAATAGTGAGTCTACTATTGCTAAAATGATAGCATCAGGATTTACCGGTCAACTTAAAGGATGGTGGGATAATTACCTCACTAATGAACAAAAAACAGCTATTTTTACGAATGTAGAAATTAAAAATGAAGTGCCTACAGAAACTGCGGTCTACACTTTACTTGTCAATATACTTGATCATTTTACTGGTCAATTGGGGAATAATTATGATTCCACAAGAACTCTTTTACAAAATTTTAGATGTAAAACTTTAACTGATTTTAGGTGGTACAAAGACACCTTCCTTAGCAGAGTCATGCTTTTACCGGAATGCAATAGCTCTCATTGGAAAGGTAAATTTATTGATGGTCTACCACACTTATTTGCTGAAAGAATTAGAAAAATTCTTCGTGGAGAAAATCCTTCTATCAATTACGAAAAATATAATTATGGTCACCTTATTAAAGCTTGTACAAAAATGAAGGAATAAACCTTTGTAATGAGATTAAATTAAACCAACAAATTTCAAACATCGAACATTATTGAAAGAAGCCAATTAGGTGAATTTTGTGAACAATTTGGTATGGATATGCCTTCTACCTCTCGTAGAAAACAAAACAAAAGCAATGATAGAATTTATTCTCCTAAATATAAAAGGAAAAGATATTCTAAAGCTAAACTTGAAGAAAAAACTTATCGGAAAAATCAAAGAAAATTCCATAAAAAGCAAAGATAGGAAAAAGGGTTATATACCTTCAAAAGAAATAAGGTGTTTTAAATGCAATAAAAAGGGTCATATGGCAAACAATTGCTGGACCCAAAAACAGATTAATAATCTTGATATAGATGATGATCTTAAAGACAAGATTTCAAAATTATTTCTTAATGAACTTGATCTGCAAAGTGAATCAGAAGCTATGTCTGATAATTCTGATAATTCTAGTAATTCTAGTAATAATTTAAAAATCCTTAAAAATGATTCTTTTTACACAGACATGTAGTTCAAACTACTAATTCAGAATGTGAACCCTGTGGACAGGGAAAAGCTTGTATTAATCCCAAAAAGGATGAATACTTTAATCTTTTATCCAATTTTCAAGATGCCAAATTACAAGTTCTCACCAATAATGATTGGTTGGATGTTTTAAAAGCCATCCCAAGTGCTGATTTAAGATCACAAATCATTGAAAATATACCTAGCACTTCTCATAATAATTTGGATTATAAAAATAAAAATTTTACAGAAGAAAAACCTTATTCTTTAAATGAAGTTTATAAACGTCTTCAAAATAAAAACACAACTTCTAATCCTTCTTCTTTACAAGATATTTTGAAAGAGATGGATAATTTAAAATCTCAGATTAAACTTCTAAAAATTGAAGAACAAAGAAATGATACAAGAATTTCTAATCTTGAACAACTTTTTATTTTTCAAAATGATTTACTAAACAATGATCAAGAATCTAATGACAAAAAGGTTGATAACCATGAGATTCCTATTCTTAACCCTAGTGGCAAAGATCAAGCTAATCAACTTGTTACTACTCTCCCGATTTAAAGAGGAATAAAAATTTCTCCAAACCATAAATATGGTTCTTTGGACAAAAATGGTATGTTAAGATTCTTCTTAGAATTAATAATCAATTTTCTAAAGAATTTATTGCTTTAATTGATACTGGAGCAGATTTAAATGTCATACAAGAAGGAGAAATTGACTCCAGGTATTTTGTCAAAACTACTCATAGTTTATCTCAAGCAGGAGGAGATAAATTAGATATTGATTTTAAACTCCCAAAAGCTGATATATGTGTTAATAACACCTGCATACCTTTAAGCTTTCTTTTAGTAAAAAATAAACTCTCGGTTCCTATTATTCTTGGAACACCTTTTATAACAAAAATTTATCCTTTTACTGCAGATAATAAGAATTTAACTGCAAATTATCAAGGAAAAACTATTACTTTCAGTTTCATCATGAAACCCTTTATGAAAACTATAAATGAGATTTATGATAGAATTTCTTTAAAAGAAAATCAATTAAGTTTTTTAAAACATGAAGTTAACATTTTAACTATAGATCAAAAACTTAATAATCCTAGATTAAAACAAAAAATTATTGATATTGAAAACCAATTTTCTTTATCTATTTGTAATGACCATCCTAATGCTTTTTGGAACAGAAAAAAGCATATAGTAAATCTTCCTTATGAAGAAGATTTCAGGGAAGATAATGTTCCTACCAAGGCTAGGCCTTGTCAAATGAATTCAGAATATTTAGAATTTTGCAAAAAAGAAATAAGTTCTCTTTTAGAGAAAAAGCTTATTGGACCATCCAAATCACCATGGTCTTGCACAGCTTTTTATGTTAACAAAAATGCTGAAAAGGAACGAGGAGTTCCTAGATTAGTCATTAATTATAAACCTTTAAATAAGGTCTTAAAATGGATTAGATATCCAATACCTAATAAAAAAGATTTATTAGACCGTTTGTATAAAGCTCTTATTTTTTCTAAATTTGATTTAAAATCTGGTTATTGGCAGATTCAAATTGACCCAGCAGACAGATACAAAACTGCTTTTAATGTTCCTTTTGGACAATATGAATGGCATGTTATGCCTTTTGGATTGAAAAATGCTCCATCAGAATTTCAGAAAATTATGAATGATATTTTTAACAATTATAGTCATTTTATCATAGTTTATATTGATGACATTCTCATCTTCTCTATGAATATAGAAGAACATTTTAAACATTTAGATATTTTTAAAAAGATTGTCATATCTAATGGTTTAGTTATTTCTAAAACTAAAATGTCTCTATTTCAGACTAAAGTCAGATTTTTAGGTCATAATATTGAGAAAGGCCAAATTATTCCTATTAATAGAAGTATTGAATTTGGATCTAAATTCCCAGATGAAATCATTGACAAAACTCAACTTCAAAGATTCTTAGGAAGTTTGAATTATATTTCACCTTATTATGATGATTTGGCAAAAGATACAATATTTTATATGACAAAGTTGAAGAAAAATCCCATGTGCCTGGTCTAATGATCACACTAGAGCTATCAGAAAATTAAGAGTAAAGTTATATCTTTACCATGCCTTAGTTTGGCAAACCCTCATTGGGAAAAAATAGTAGAAACGATGCTTCGACATTGGTTATGGAGGGATTCTTAAACAAATAAATCCTAATAATAAACAAGAATTTTTAGTCCGTTTTTACTCAGGAAAATGGAACTCTGCACAATCTAATTATGCAACGGTTGCTAAAGAAGTTTTAGCCATAGTCAGATGTGTTTTAAAATTTCAAAATGATTTATATAACCAAAAATTTACGATAAGAACTGATTGTAGTTCTGCGAAATTTATGTTTCAAAAAGATTTTAAACATGATGTTTCCAAACAAATGTTTGCAAGATGGCAAGCTCATTTAGCCCCTTTTGATTTTGAAATACATTATAAAAAAGGATCTGATAATCATCTCCCTGATTTCTTAACAAGGGAGTATCTAACTCTATAAGAGTTTGTTAATTGTTTCAGAATGGAGTTTGGTCGAGGCCGTGGCCGTGGCCGCTTTATGCATCCTTCTAATAGAGGGAGAGGAAGACAATCATCCTCAATTATCAGATATGGGAATACCCATAATACAGGACAATTATCCTCAATTATCGGATATGGGAATAACCCAGAAAAATCATCCGAAATTATCAAAACTGGGAATAACCCAGGACCAGGATCCTCATCTGGTTATATAAGACCAAATAATATTTTGGCACAATATGGTGAGAAAAGGCTAATAGCCAAAAATTTATGTGATAATATCACAACGGATGAATTTGAAGAATTCCAAATATGGAAACAAAAAGGACTTAATATAAGTTCCCCATCTTTCAAAAAAATTATGAAAGAATCTCTTGATGAAAAAGAGAAAATGGTGAAATCACCAGAAGAAAGGGAGATTATTATACTCCAAAATTCTGATAAAAAATGGGAAGATAACCCTTGGTTATTATATAACCGTTATTTAACCAATAATCATTATCCTATGGAGACTTATAAAAGTCGAGGATTTTATGAAGGCATTCTCTCTGATAATGAATGCAATTTTAATCATTGGGAAGATCCAGGAAATTTCTGGAGATTTTCAAAAATCAATATTAAAAGAATAATATCCATTGAAGAATGGGGAATAACTCCATCTACTTCTAAAACCTTAATAAATAAGAATAATATCAAAGTTGAATACAATTACTGGGATTATGTCCAGGCTTTTGATCAAGTTTTCTTATATGAAAATCCTACGAAAAGCCACACATGGCTAATAAAAATTTACCCTGAAGTTTTTGATCAAAATCTGCCAAATTGGTTAATCAAATGGTGGCAATTTTATGGACCTAATGAAAATATTCTGCCACAAATCTTTAAAGACCTTTATGACGAATGGAAGGAGTTACTTCCAAAACTGATCGGGATGATATTCCTGGCATTATTCAAATGAATTTCTTTATTGAATTTTCTATTCCCTGGATTTGGAAGTTTATCCCCAAAACAGGATATAATAATATCAAATTATTTTGTTTAAAAAGAGAATCATATTCTCGTTTTTGGGACGCCATGTTAAGGCAAGATAAAGACACTAATGAGTTAAAGTGTATATACACAATCAATCTAATTCAGGACAAGATTGATAGTCTAATTATCTTCAATGCAAAGAAACTGGAGATTTGGAAGAATTCCAACAATCTGAAGAATTACTTGATTTAAAGGTAAAATCAAGATGAAATTCTTTGCCATTACAATAAATTGGCAGAAAGGGCTTTAGCTCAAAAAAGAATGAATGAGGATAATAAATCCCGGACAAGTGATGTATCAATGACAAAATCAACAGCATCCAATAGCAAGAATAAATTTGAACTTCTTCAAGATGCTCAAGAAATGGAAGAAGAAACAGAAGTCCAACTTTTAATAGAAGAAGAAATAATCAACAACAGGGTCAAAAATGCCAAATCAAAAGACAAAGGGAAAATAGTGGAATAAAAACCACCCAGGAAACACGCATGCAATGACGCATGATAAGCATGGACAATAATGGTCACTAATAACAGTTCCCGCACTAATTTTTGCAATAGTTTTTTAACACTAATAAAGTGTTTTGTAATAGTTGTGAATAGCTTTTATTTTTTGCCTATATAAACGGGCAAATGTTTTAGTTAGAGGCAGGCTTCTTCTACCCCCCCTCTCTCTTAGCTCTCTCTCTCTCCTCTTGTAAATCTTCTTTCTTATTAATAATCTCGTCAACCGTACCTCTTCAATTCTGAGCACAACTTAAAGTTTGTAAGTTTCCTTGTTTTCATTTTCTTGTTTTAAATTTATTTTAATTTACTCTAAGGATGAGCCTAATAGGCTAAATCCTTTGTTGAATTATGACGACACTTGATTAAGTTATATATTAAAACCATGGATTTGTTATTACTTTAAGATGGTTTTATTACCTATCAACATAAAATAAGAAGGTTTAGTGAGGGTACACATTTTGTTCAAACTGAATTGATAATCGCGGAAGGAGAGACACCGTTTTGCCGTTATGCCGTGGATAGGCGCTAGGCGTTTTTTTTGTCATCTCCGTGTCTATTTACCGATTCGATTAAACAATTTCGTGGTAATATCCCAATCACTTATAATCAGCATTTGGGTGTGCGTCCTCGTTCTTATACTATGTTGGTACAGTAAAAAGATCCGCTTAACTTGGTATCAGAGCCATGGAAGTATATATAATTTATGATAGTTAAGTCATAATTCAACATTTTCTCATCTTATGAGTTTACGCGTACTTAATACGGGTAAGTCTACTGTGAAAAACAAGATGATCAAGAGGTTGAATATCCTCAGAATTTAGAGTTGCTAAACAAATGGACAATTCCAGAAGTTAGCAAAAGAACTATTTATAATTATGGGTTTTTTGAATATATCGGGTTAAAACACAGAGTTAAAACCACAGAGGAATCTATTTCTCTAAATAATGAAGAAATGTATCTTCAACTTTTAAACAATAGTGACTTAGAACCACTAAGAAAATCTAAGCACCAATTTATTCATATTGGTTTAGTCCAAGTGGCCTTTAAACCACTAACTCTGGAAGGATTACCAGAAAGTTTTATTGCAGCCTTAAGAGATGGCAGAAATTTAAATTGGCAAAAGTCAATTATTGGAGTTGTTAAATCCAGTTTGGCCCATGGTCCAGTCTATTTTGACGTTTATCCAAATTTACAATTATCTTTGACAGATTCTAATATATTAGATGCTTTAACTTTGAATGTTAAAACTCATGGTTACAATTATGCAAAAGGATCTGAGTTAATTTGTATTTGCTACAGGATTTATTATAAACCTTTATATACTTTAAATCCTCACTGTAGATTAGCTGATAAAGCTATAAATGAGACTATTATTATTGAAACTAATTGTAACAGATCTAATATCACTACTAGAAAGGCTATTAAATGGGAAGAAATATCTTTCCCTGAAAATTGGACAATCACCCAGGCTATGCCTCCTCAACCGATTATGGAGACTAATTTACTTGATGTACAACAAACTCCTGAAGGAGTCACACTTTAAATTTTGGTAATAAACATATTCGACCAAGAAGTAGTACTTCAAAAATGACTAGATCTTTTTCTAATAGGACTTTTATTTCAGCCCTTGATCAAGATTTAGATATGCCTAGTACCTCTAGGTGTTCAACTTCTCAATTAAGAGATGAAGATTTTATTGAAACAGATGAAGATGTTTTAAGAATGCATTCTGATAAGATTTTAAGACGACATTCTAAAAAAGAAGCGGACACATTGTCCCAAATAAGTTATACTGATGATTAAGAAGGCCTTACTAGATTTTTCTCCTGGTTCCTTAACCAGAAAATTAATTAGTAATGAATTTGAATCTCCTATTTGGGAAAAATTTAGAAATTGGTTTTTTCATAATTTTGATGAAGAAACGAAAGATATTTTGCAAGATGAATTTTATGAATACTGCAAATCGGAATGCGATTATTTATTTTGTCCCTTGGTATTGTTCAACTTATTTATATAATCATTTAACTATTCTTGAAAGAAATTTTGAACTTCTCAATGGTAATGAAGTTAAGGGAGTTTATCCTCCTCTTAAGAAATTTAAATTAGATGGGTGTTCTTACATGCCCCTTTCAAAAATGTATGAAGATGGAACTATTAGCACGACTACTAAACATTTAAATTATTTAAGCGAACAAAATAATTATGCTAATCTATCTTTAAAAATTCTTGGTGAACATGTTACAGATTTACACCATAAGGCTAATAAAGTCATAAATCTTCTTAATGAAGTCATTCAAAATACCAAGACTAAAGACCTTTCTTCTTCGCAAGAAATAACTCCTATTATAAAAAATCCTCCTGATATAGAGAATTTTAAATTTTTATCTGACATTAACAATGAACAGCTTATAAGTCAGTTGGCAAATAAGGTTGCAAATTTAAAATTGCAAACTTTAAGTGAAGAATTCAATCCAAATTCAAAAGATGATTTGAATGTTATTTCAAGAAATAAATGGAGTCAAAAACCTATTGATACTCTATATTATAATAGAAGACCTTCACCTGTTGATATTGGGCATGAAGAAAATGCTGAGATTATCAGTAATAGTTATAGTGGATCTCATATCTATGAATGGAATATAGATTATTTTGCTGAAAAACAAATTCATAACCAATGCCATAGAATGCTTATGTATTCACAAGTTTGTAAAAATGCTAATAATAGTGAGTCTACTATTGCTAAAATGATAGCATCAGGATTTACCGGTCAACTTAAAGGATGGTGGGATAATTACCTCACTAATGAACAAAAAACAGCTATTTTTACGAATGTAGAAATTAAAAATGAAGTGCCTACAGAAACTGCGGTCTACACTTTACTTGTCAATATACTTGATCATTTTACTGGTCAATTGGGGAATAATTATGATTCCACAAGAACTCTTTTACAAAATTTTAGATGTAAAACTTTAACTGATTTTAGGTGGTACAAAGACACCTTCCTTAGCAGAGTCATGCTTTTACCGGAATGCAATAGCTCTCATTGGAAAGGTAAATTTATTGATGGTCTACCACACTTATTTGCTGAAAGAATTAGAAAAATTCTTCGTGGAGAAAATCCTTCTATCAATTACGAAAAATATAATTATGGTCACCTTATTAAAGCTTGTACAGCTGAAGGAATAAACCTTTGTAATGAGATTAAATTAAACCAACAGCTCAAACATCAGAACATTATTGAAAGAAGCCAATTAGGTGAATTTTGTGAACAATTTGGTATGGATATGCCTTCTACCTCTCGTAGAAAACAAAACAAAAGCAATGATAGAATTTATTCTCCTAAATATAAAAGGAAAAGATATTCTAAAGCTAAACTTGAAGAAAAAACTTATCGGAAAAATCAAAGAAAATTCCATAAAAAGCAGTATAGGAAAAAGGGTTATATACCTTCAAAAGAAATAAGGTGTTTTAAATGCAATAAAAAGGGTCATATGGCAAACAATTGCTGGACCCAAAAACAGATTAATAATCTTGATATAGATGATGATCTTAAAGACAAGATTTCAAAATTATTTCTTAATGAACTTGATCTGCAAAGTGAATCGGAAGCTATGTCGATAATTCTGATAATTCTAGTAATTCTAGTAATAATTTAAAAATCCTTAAAAATGATTCTTTTTACACGAGACAGTAGTTCAAACTACTAATTCGAAATGTGAACCCTGTGGACAGGGAAAAGCTTGTATTAATCCCAAAAAGGATGAATACTTTAATCTTTTATCCAATTTTCAAGATGCCAAATTACAAGTTCTCACCAATAATGATTGGTTGGATGTTTTAAAAGCCATCCCAAGTGCTGATTTAAGATCACAAATCATTGAAAATATACCTAGCACTTCTCATAATAATTTGGATTATAAAAATAAAAATTTTACAGAAGAAAAACCTTATTCTTTAAATGAAGTTTATAAACGTCTTCAAAATAAAAACACAACTTCTAATCCTTCTTCTTTACAAGATATTTTGAAAGAGATGGATAATTTTTAAAACTCTCAGATTAAACTTCTAAAAATTGAAGAACAAAGAAATGATACAAGAATTTCTAATCTTGAACAACTTTTTATTTTTCAAAATGATTTGCTAAACAATGATCAAGAATCTAATGACAAAAAGGTTGATAACCATGAGATTCCTATTCTTAACCCTAGTGGCAAAGATCAAGCTAATCAACTTGTTACTACTCTCCCAGATTTAAAGAGGAATAAAAAATTTCTCCAAACCATAAATATGGTTACTGGACAAAAATGGTATGTTAAGATTCTTCTTAGAATTAATGATCAATTTTCTAAAGAATTTATTGCTTTAATTGATACTGGAGCAGATTTAAATGTCATACAAGAAGGAGAAATTGACTCCAGGTATTTTGTCAAAACTACTCATAGTTTATCTCAAGCAGGAGGAGATAAATTAGATATTGATTTTAAACTCCCAAAAGCTGATATATGTGTTAATAACACCTGCATACCTTTAAGCTTTCTTTTAGTAAAAAATAAACTCTCGGTTCCTATTATTCTTGGAACACCTTTTATAACAAAAATTTATCCTTTTACTGCAGATAATAAGAATTTAACTGCAAATTATCAAGGAAAAACTATTACTTTCAGTTTCATCATGAAACCCTTTATGAAAACTATAAATGAGATTTATGATAGAATTTCTTTAAAAGAAAATCAATTAAGTTTTTTAAAACATGAAGTTAACATTTTAACTATAGATCAAAAACTTAATAATCCTAGATTAAAACAAAAAATTATTGATATTGAAAACCAATTTTCTTTATCTATTTGTAATGACCATCCTAATGCTTTTTGGAACAGAAAAAAGCATATAGTAAATCTTCCTTATGAAGAAGATTTCAGGGAAGATAATGTTCCTACCAAGGCTAGGCCTTGTCAAATGAATTCAGAATATTTAGAATTTTGCAAAAAAGAAATAAGTTCTCTTTTAGAGAAAAAGCTTATTGGACCATCCAAATCACCATGGTCTTCACACTTTTTATGTTAACAAAAATGCTGAAAAGGAACGAGGAGTTCCTAGATTAGTCATTAATTATAAACCTTTAAATAAGGTCTTAAAATGGATTAGATATCCAATACCTAATAAAAAAGATTTATTAGACCGTTTGTATAAAGCTCTTATTTTTTCTAAATTTGATTTAAAATCTGGTTATTGCGATTCAAATTGACCAATGACAGATAGATACAAAACTGCTTTTAATGTTCCTTTTGGACAATATGAATGGCATGTTATGCCTTTTGGATTGAAAAATGCTCCATCGAATTTGAAAAATTATGAATGATATTTTTAACAATTATAGTCATTTTATCATAGTTTATATTGATGACATTCTCATCTTCTCTATGAATATAGAAGAACATTTTAAACATTTAGATATTTTTAAAAAGATTGTCATATCTAATGGTTTAGTTATTTCTAAAACTAAAATGTCTCTATTTCAGACTAAAGTCGATTTTTAGGTCATATAATATTGAGAAAGGCCAAATTATTCCTATTAATAGAAGTATTGAATTTGGATCTAAATTCCCAGATGAAATCATTGACAAAACTCAACTTCAAAGATTCTTAGGAAGTTTGAATTATATTTCACCTTATTATGATGATTTGGCAAAAGATACAAATGGCTATTTTATATGACAGTTGAAGAAAAATCCCCGTGCCTGGTCTAATGATCACACTAGAGTAGCATCGGAAAATTAAGAGTAAAGTTATATCTTTACCATGCCTTAGTTTGGCAAACCCTCATTGGGAAAAAATAGTAGAAACTGATGCTTCAGACATTGGTTATGGAGGGATTCTTAAACAAATAAATCCTAATAATAAACAAGAATTTTTAGTCCGTTTTTACTCAGGAAAATGGAACTCTGCACAATCTAATTATGCAACGGTTGCTAAAGAAGTTTTAGCCATAGTCAGATGTGTTTTAAAATTTCAAAATGATTTATATAACCAAAAATTTACGATAAGAACTGATTGTAGTTCTGCGAAATTTATGTTTCAAAAAGATTTTAAACATGATGTTTCCAAACAAATGTTTGCAAGATGGCAAGCTCATTTAGCCCCTTTTGATTTTGAAATACATTATAAAAAAGGATCTGATAATCATCTCCCTGATTTCTTAACAAGGGAGTATCTAATTCTATAAGAGTTTGTTAATTGTTTCAGAAATGGAGTTTGGTCGAGGCCGTGGCCGTGGCCGCTTTATGCATCCTTCTAATAGAGGGAGAGGAAGACAATCATCCTCAATTATCAGATATGGGAATACCCATAATACAGGACAATTATCCTCAATTATCGGATATGGGAATAACCCAGAAAAATCATCCGAAATTATCAAAACTGGGAATAACCCAGACCAGGATCCTCATCTCAAGTTATATAAGACCAAATAATATTTTGGCACAATATGGTGAGAAAAGGCTAATAGCCAAAAATTTATGTGATAATATCACAACGGATGAATTTGAAGAATTCCAAATATGGAAACAAAAAGGACTTAATATAAGTTCCCCATCTTTCAAAAAAATTATGAAAGAATCTCTTGATGAAAAAGAGAAAATGGTGAAATCACCAGAAGAAAGGGAGATTATTATACTCCAAAATTCTGATAAAAAATGGGAAGATAACCCTTGGTTATTATATAACCGTTATTTAACCAATAATCATTATCCTATGGAGACTTATAAAAGTCGAGGATTTTATGAAGGCATTCTCTCTGATAATGAATGCAATTTTAATCATTGGGAAGATCCAGGAAATTTCTGGAGATTTTCAAAAATCAATATTAAAAGAATAATATCCATTGAAGAATGGGGAATAACTCCATCTACTTCTAAAACCTTAATAAATAAGAATAATATCAAAGTTGAATACAATTATCGGGATTATGTCCAGGCTTTTGATCAAGTTTTCTTATATGAAAATCCTACGAAAAGCCACACATGGCTAATAAAAATTTACCCTGAAGTTTTTGATCAAAATCTGCCAAATTGGTTAATCAAATGGTGGCAATTTTATGGACCTAATGAAAATATTCTGCCACAAATCTTTAAAGACCTTTATGACGAATGGAAGGAGTTACTTCCAAAAACTGATCAGGATGATATTCCTGGCATTATTCAAATGAATTTCTTTATTGAATTTTCTATTCCCTGGATTTGGAAGTTTATCCCCAAAACAGGATATAATAATATCAAATTATTTTGTTTAAAAAGAGAATCATATTCTCGTTTTTGGGACGCCATGTTAAGGCAAGATAAAGACACTAATGAGTTAAAGTGTATATACACAATCAATCTAATTCAGGACAAGATTGATAGTCTAATTATCTTCAATGCCGAAGAAACTGGAGATTTGGAAGAATTCCAACAATCTGAAGAATTACTTGATTTAAAGGTAAAATCGAAGATGAAATTCTTTGCCATTACAATAAATTGGCAGAAAGGGCTTTAGCTCAAAAAAGAATGAATGAGGATAATAAATCCCAGGACAAGTGATGTATCAATGACAAAATCAACAAAGATCCAATAGCAAGAATAAATTTGAACTTCTTCAAGATGCTCAAGAAATGGAAGAAGAAACAGAAGTCCAACTTTTAATAGAAGAAGAAATAATCAACAACAGGGTCAAAAATGCCAAATCAAAAGACAAAGGGAAAATAGTGGAATAAAAACCACCCAGGAAACACGCATGCAATGACGCATGATAAGCATGGACAATAATGGTCACTAATAACAGTTCCCGCACTAATTTTTGCAATAGTTTTTTAACACTAATAAAGTGTTTTGTAATAGTTGTGAATAGCTTTTATTTTTGCCTATATAAACGGGCAAATGTTTTAGTTAGAGGCGAGCTTCTTCTACCCCCCTCTCTCTTAGCTCTCTCTCTCTCCTCTTGTAAATCTTCTTTCTTATTAATAATCTCGTCAACCGTACCTCTTCAATTACTCGAGCACAACTTAAAGTTTGTAAGTTTCCTTGTTTTCATTTTCTTGTTTTAAATTTATTTTAATTTACTCTAAGGATGAGCCTAATAGGCTAAATCCTTTGTTGAATTATGACGACACTTGATTAAGTTATATATTAAAACCATGGATTTGTTATTACTTTAAGATGGTTTTATTACCTATCAACATAAAATAAGAAGGTTTAGTGAGGGTACACATTTTGTTCAAACTGAATTGATAACTGCGGAAGGAGAGACACCGTTTTGCCGTTATGCCGTGGATAGGCGCTAGGCGTTTTTTGTCATCTCCGTACGATTACCGATTCGATTAAACAATTTCGTGGTAATATCCCAATCACTTATAATCAGCATTTGGGTGTGCGTCCTCGTTCTTATACTATGTTGGTACAAAAAGAAAAGATCCGCTTAACTTGGTATCAGAGCCATGGAAGTATATATAATTTATGATAGTTAAGTCATAATTCAACATTTTCTCATCTTATGAGTTTACGCGTACTTAATACGGGTAAGTCTACCAAAAAACAGATGATCAAGAGGTTGAATATCCTCAGAATTTAGAGTTGCTAAACAAATGGACAATTCCAGAAGTTAGCAAAAGAACTATTTATAATTATGGGTTTTTTGAATATATCGGGTTAAAACACAGAGTTAAAACCACAGAGGAATCTATTTCTCTAAATAATGAAGAAATGTATCTTCAACTTTTAAACAATAGTGACTTAGAACCACTAAGAAAATCTAAGCACCAATTTATTCATATTGGTTTAGTCCAAGTGGCCTTTAAACCACTAACTCGGAAGGATTACCGAGAAAGTTTTATTGCAGACCTTAAGAGATGGCGAAAATTTAAATTGGCAAAAGTCAATTATTGGAGTTGTTAAATCCAGTTTGGCCCATGGTCCAGTCTATTTTGACGTTTATCCAAATTTACAATTATCTTTGACAGATTCTAATATATTAGATGCTTTAACTTTGAATGTTAAAACTCATGGTTACAATTATGCAAAAGGATCTGAGTTAATTTGTATTTGCTACAGGATTTATTATAAACCTTTATATACTTTAAATCCTCACTGTAGATTAGCTGATAAAGCTATAAATGAGACTATTATTATTGAAACTAATTGTAACAGATCTAATATCACTACTAGAAAGGCTATTAAATGGGAAGAAATATCTTTCCCTGAAAATTGGACAATCACCCAGGCTATGCCTCCTCAACCGATTATGGAGACTAATTTACTTGATGTACAACAAACTCCTGAAGGAGTCACATTACTTTAAATTTTGGTAATAAACATATTCGACCAAGAAGTAGTACTTCAAAAATGACTAGATCTTTTTCTAATAGGACTTTTATTTCAGCCCTTGATCAAGATTTAGATATGCCTAGTACCTCTAGGTGTTCAACTTCTCAATTAAGAGATGAAGATTTTATTGAAACAGATGAAGATGTTTTAAGAATGCATTCTGATAAGATTTTAAGACGACATTCTAAAAAAGAAGCGGACACATTGTCCCAAATAAGTTATACTGATGATTAAGAAGGCCTTACTAGATTTTTCTCCTGGTTCCTTAACCAGAAAATTAATTAGTAATGAATTTGAATCTCCTATTTGGGAAAAATTTAGAAATTGGTTTTTTCATAATTTTGATGAAGAACAAAGAAGATATTTTGCAAGATGAATTTTATGAATACTGCAAATCGAATGCGATTATTTATTTTGTCCCTTGGTATTGTTCAACTTATTTATATAATCATTTAACTATTCTTGAAAGAAATTTTGAACTTCTCAATGGTAATGAAGTTAAGGGAGTTTATCCTCCTCTTAAGAAATTTAAATTAGATGGGTGTTCTTACATGCCCCTTTCAAAAATGTATGAAGATGGAACTATTAGCACGACTACTAAACATTTAAATTATTTAAGCGAACAAAATAATTATGCTAATCTATCTTTAAAAATTCTTGGTGAACATGTTACAGATTTACACCATAAGGCTAATAAAGTCATAAATCTTCTTAATGAAGTCATTCAAAATACCAAGACTAAAGACCTTTCTTCTTCGCAAGAAATAACTCCTATTATAAAAAATCCTCCCGATATAGAGAATTTTAAATTTTTATCCGACATTAACAATGAACAACTTATAAGTCAGGCAAAAATAAGGTTGCAAATTTAAAATTGCAAACTTTAAGTGAAGAATTCAATCCAAATTCAAAAGATGATTTGAATGTTATTTCAAGAAATAAATGGAGTCAAAAACCTATTGATACTCTATATTATAATAGAAGACCTTCACCTGTTGATATTGGGCATGAAGAAAATGCTGAGATTATCAGTAATAGTTATAGTGGATCTCATATCTATGAATGGAATATAGATTATTTTGCTGAAAAACAAATTCATAACCAATGCCATAGAATGCTTATGTATTCACAAGTTTGTAAAAATGCTAATAATAGTGAGTCTACTATTGCTAAAATGATAGCATCAGGATTTACCGGTCAACTTAAAGGATGGTGGGATAATTACCTCACTAATGAACAAAAAACAGCTATTTTTACGAATGTAGAAATTAAAAATGAAGTGCCTACAGAAACTGCGGTCTACACTTTACTTGTCAATATACTTGATCATTTTACTGGTCAATTGGGGAATAATTATGATTCCACAAGAACTCTTTTACAAAATTTTAGATGTAAAACTTTAACTGATTTTAGGTGGTACAAAGACACCTTCCTTAGCAGAGTCATGCTTTTACCGGAATGCAATAGCTCTCATTGGAAAGGTAAATTTATTGATGGTCTACCACACTTATTTGCTGAAAGAATTAGAAAAATTCTTCGTGGAGAAAATCCTTCTATCAATTACGAAAAATATAATTATGGTCACCTTATTAAAGCTTGTACAGCTGAAGGAATAAACCTTTGTAATGAGATTAAATTAAACCAACAGCTCAAACATCAGAACATTATTGAAAGAAGCCAATTAGGTGAATTTTGTGAACAATTTGGTATGGATATGCCTTCTACCTCTCGTAGAAAACAAAACAAAAGCAATGATAGAATTTATTCTCCTAAATATAAAAGGAAAAGATATTCTAAAGCTAAACTTGAAGAAAAAACTTATCGGAAAAATCAAAGAAAATTCCATAAAAAGCAGTATAGGAAAAAGGGTTATATACCTTCAAAAGAAATAAGGTGTTTTAAATGCAATAAAAAGGGTCATATGGCAAACAATTGCTGGACCCAAAAACAAATTAATAATCTTGATATAGATGATGATCTTAAAGACAAGATTTCAAAATTATTTCTTAATGAACTTGATCTGCAAAGTGAATCAGAAGCTATGTCTGATAATTCTGATAATTCTAGTAATTCTAGTAATAATTTAAAAATCCTTAAAAATGATTCTTTTTACACAGACAGTAGTTCTGAAACTACTAATTCAGAATGTGAACCCTGTGGACAGGGAAAAGCTTGTATTAATCCCAAAAAGGATGAATACTTTAATCTTTTATCCAATTTTCAAGATGCCAAATTACAAGTTCTCACCAATAATGATTGGTTGGATGTTTTAAAAGCCATCCCAAGTGCTGATTTAAGATCACAAATCATTGAAAATATACCTAGCACTTCTCATAATAATTTGGATTATAAAAATAAAAATTTTACAGAAGAAAAACCTTATTCTTTAAATGAAGTTTATAAACGTCTTCAAAATAAAAACACAACTTCTAATCCTTCTTCTTTACAAGATATTTTGAAAGAGATGGATAATTTAAAATCTCAGATTAAACTTCTAAAAATTGAAGAACAAAGAAATGATACAAGAATTTCTAATCTTGAACAACTTTTTATTTTTCAAAATGATTTACTAAACAATGATCAAGAATCTAATGACAAAAAGGTTGATAACCATGAGATTCCTATTCTTAACCCTAGTGGCAAAGATCAAGCTAATCAACTTGTTACTACTCTCCCAGATTTAAAGAGGAATAAAAAATTTCTCCAAACCATAAATATGGTTGCTGGACAAAAATGGTATGTTAAGATTCTTCTTAGAATTAATAATCAATTTTCTAAAGAATTTATTGCTTTAATTGATACTGGAGCAGATTTAAATGTCATACAAGAAGGAGAAATTGACTCCAGGTATTTTGTCAAAACTACTCATAGTTTATCTCAAGCAGGAGGAGATAAATTAGATATTGATTTTAAACTCCCAAAAGCTGATATATGTGTTAATAACACCTGCATACCTTTAAGCTTTCTTTTAGTAAAAAATAAACTCTCGGTTCCTATTATTCTTGGAACACCTTTTATAACAAAAATTTATCCTTTTACTGCAGATAATAAGAATTTAACTGCAAATTATCAAGGAAAAACTATTACTTTCAGTTTCATCATGAAACCCTTTATGAAAACTATAAATGAGATTTATGATAGAATTTCTTTAAAAGAAAATCAATTAAGTTTTTTAAAACATGAAGTTAACATTTTAACTATAGATCAAAAACTTAATAATCCTAGATTAAAACAAAAAATTATTGATATTGAAAACCAATTTTCTTTATCTATTTGTAATGACCATCCTAATGCTTTTTGGAACAGAAAAAAGCATATAGTAAATCTTCCTTATGAAGAAGATTTCAGGGAAGATAATGTTCCTACCAAGGCTAGGCCTTGTCAAATGAATTCAGAATATTTAGAATTTTGCAAAAAAGAAATAAGTTCTCTTTTAGAGAAAAAGCTTATTGGACCATCCAAATCACCATGGTCTTGCACAGCTTTTTATGTTAACAAAAATGCTGAAAAGGAACGAGGAGTTCCTAGATTAGTCATTAATTATAAACCTTTAAATAAGGTCTTAAAATGGATTAGATATCCAATACCTAATAAAAAAGATTTATTAGACCGTTTGTATAAAGCTCTTATTTTTTCTAAATTTGATTTAAAATCTGGTTATTGCGATTCAAATTGACCAATGACAGATATACAAAACTGCTTTTAATGTTCCTTTTGGACAATATGAATGGCATGTTATGCCTTTTGGATTGAAAAATGCTCCATCGAATTTGAAAAATTATGAATGATATTTTTAACAATTATAGTCATTTTATCATAGTTTATATTGATGACATTCTCATCTTCTCTATGAATATAGAAGAACATTTTAAACATTTAGATATTTTTAAAAAGATTGTCATATCTAATGGTTTAGTTATTTCTAAAACTAAAATGTCTCTATTTCAGACTAAAGTCAGATTTTTAGGTCATAATATTGAGAAAGGCCAAATTATTCCTATTAATAGAAGTATTGAATTTGGATCTAAATTCCCAGATGAAATCATTGACAAAACTCAACTTCAAAGATTCTTAGGAAGTTTGAATTATATTTCACCTTATTATGATGATTTGGCAAAAGATACAGCTATTTTATATGACAGGTTGAAGAAAAATCCCTGTGCCTGGTCTAATGATCACACTAGAGCTATCAGGAAAATTAAGAGTAAAGTTATATCTTTACCATGCCTTAGTTTGGCAAACCCTCATTGGGAAAAAATAGTAGAAACTGATGCTTCAGACATTGGTTATGGAGGGATTCTTAAACAAATAAATCCTAATAATAAACAAGAATTTTTAGTCCGTTTTTACTCAGGAAAATGGAACTCTGCACAATCTAATTATGCAACGGTTGCTAAAGAAGTTTTAGCCATAGTCAGATGTGTTTTAAAATTTCAAAATGATTTATATAACCAAAAATTTACGATAAGAACCGATTGTAGTTCTCACAAATTTATGTTTCAAAAAGATTTTAAACATGATGTTTCCAAACAAATGTTTGCAAGATGGCAAGCTCATTTAGCCCCTTTTGATTTTGAAATACATTATAAAAAAGGATCTGATAATCATCTCCCTGATTTCTTAACAAGGGAGTATCTAACTCTATAAGAGTTTGTTAATTGTTTCAGGAATGGAGTTTGGTCGAGGCCGTGGCCGTGGCCGCTTTATGCATCCTTCTAATAGAGGGAGAGGAAGACAATCATCCTCAATTATCGATATGGGAATACCCATAATACAGACAATTATCCTCAATTATCGGATATGGGAATAACCCGAAAAAAATCATCCGAAATTATCAAAACTGGGAATAACCCAGGACCAGGATCCTCATCTGGTTATATAAGACCAAATAATATTTTGGCACAATATGGTGAGAAAAGGCTAATAGCCAAAAATTTATGTGATAATATCACAACGGATGAATTTGAAGAATTCCAAATATGGAAACAAAAAGGACTTAATATAAGTTCCCCATCTTTCAAAAAAATTATGAAAGAATCTCTTGATGAAAAAGAGAAAATGGTGAAATCACCAGAAGAAAGGGAGATTATTATACTCCAAAATTCTGATAAAAAATGGGAAGATAACCCTTGGTTATTATATAACCGTTATTTAACCAATAATCATTATCCTATGGAGACTTATAAAAGTCGAGGATTTTATGAAGGCATTCTCTCTGATAATGAATGCAATTTTAATCATTGGGAAGATCCAGGAAATTTCTGGAGATTTTCAAAAATCAATATTAAAAGAATAATATCCATTGAAGAATGGGGAATAACTCCATCTACTTCTAAAACCTTAATAAATAAGAATAATATCAAAGTTGAATACAATTACTGGGATTATGTCCAGGCTTTTGATCAAGTTTTCTTATATGAAAATCCTACGAAAAGCCACACATGGCTAATAAAAATTTACCCTGAAGTTTTTGATCAAAATCTGCCAAATTGGTTAATCAAATGGTGGCAATTTTATGGACCTAATGAAAATATTCTGCCACAAATCTTTAAAGACCTTTATGACGAATGGAAGGAGTTACTTCCAAAAACTGATCAGGATGATATTCCTGGCATTATTCAAATGAATTTCTTTATTGAATTTTCTATTCCCTGGATTTGGAAGTTTATCCCCAAAACAGGATATAATAATATCAAATTATTTTGTTTAAAAAGAGAATCATATTCTCGTTTTTGGGACGCCATGTTAAGGCAAGATAAAGACACTAATGAGTTAAAGTGTATATACACAATCAATCTAATTCAGGACAAGATTGATAGTCTAATTATCTTCAATGCCGAAGAAACTGGAGATTTGGAAGAATTCCAACAATCTGAAGAATTACTTCAGTTTAAAGGTAAAACTGAAGATGAAATTCTTTGCCATTACAATAAATTGGCAGAAAGGGCTTTAGCTCAAAAAAGAATGAATGAGGATAATAAATCCCAGACAAGTGATGTATCAATGACAAAATCAACAGCATCCAATAGCAAGAATAAATTTGAACTTCTTCAAGATGCTCAAGAAATGGAAGAAGAAACAGAAGTCCAACTTTTAATAGAAGAAGAAATAATCAACAACAGGGTCAAAAATGCCAAATCAAAAGACAAAGGGAAAATAGTGGAATAAAAACCACCCAGGAAACACGCATGCAATGACGCATGATAAGCATGGACAATAATGGTCACTAATAACAGTTCCCGCACTAATTTTTGCAATAGTTTTTTAACACTAATAAAGTGTTTTGTAATAGTTGTGAATAGCTTTTATTTTTTGCCTATATAAACGGGCAAATGTTTTAGTTAGAGGGAGGCTTCTTCTACCCCCCCTCTCTCTTAGCTCTCTCTCTCTCCTCTTGTAAATCTTCTTTCTTATTAATAATCTCGTCAACCGTACCTCTTCAATTCTGAGCACAACTTAAAGTTTGTAAGTTTCCTTGTTTTCATTTTCTTGTTTTAAATTTATTTTAATTTACTCTAAGGATGAGCCTAATAGGCTAAATCCTTTGTTGAATTATGACGACACTTGATTAAGTTATATATTAAAACCATGGATTTGTTATTACTTTAAGATGGTTTTATTACCTATCAACATAAAATAAGAAGGTTTAGTGAGGGTACACATTTTGTTCAAACCGAATTGATAATCATGCGGAAGGAGAGACACCGTTTTGCCGTTATGCCGTGGATAGGCGCTAGGCGTTTTTTTTTTGTCATCTCCGTACAGTTACCAGTTCAGATTAAACAATTTCGTGGTAATATCCCAATCACTTATAATCAGCATTTGGGTGTGCGTCCTCGTTCTTATACTATGTTGGTACAGTAAAAAGATCATATATATATATAGAGAGAGAGAGAGAGAGAGAGAGAGGCGGGATCTCGTGAGTTTGGTTCTTAGGGTGAGTTTGTGCTTTAAAATCTCAGCCATTGGAGACCAAGCTCAGCATTGGAGACCAAGCCATTGGAGACCAAGCTCAGCATAAGAGGAAATAAATGGCTAAGATTGAATGAACAAACCAAAGACAACTACCCATATAACCATACGATTACGATTAATTCAATTAAACTCACTCAACAGAAACACATATTCACTCGACGCACTCATCACTCATCACCCTCCCATCACTCACTGTTGCACCCTCCCCCACTCGGACGACCACCGTTCCTAATTTGAGGTAGACACCACTCAATTGTTCTCCGTTTTCTCGAGATAACAGTGGCAGAGCGGTATAAAATGGATCTTCTTTCGAGATCACTGTGGTTATGTGGTGTTAATGATGGGGGCGAAGTAATTTTGGTTTTGAGGAAAGGAGAAAGAGCTGAAATTGCTGACATCACATGTAACACCCCGGCCCAAACCTAGTCGGGATCGGTTACTTATGATAGCTCACCAGGCTGTGTACATGGCCCACAGATTAACACGGGTCCTTTATAGCGCATTTTGTCCTCACTCATGCGCATCCCGGAATCCTTCCCAGGAGGTCACCCATCCTAAGACTACTCCCAGCCAAGCACGCTTAACTTTGGAGTTCTTTCACATGGATGACCATAAAATAAAGTGCACTTTGTTGATATGAGTAGTACTTCCAATCCCTTTAAGCACTAGTCATTTAAGCCTATCATTGGACCTCTTCAATTACCGTGGGGTGTTACATCACAAGCTTGCCGAAATTATCGGAATCAATCAAAATCAAAATGACACATTGAAAAATTGGGGATTTAGGGTTTGATTTCGGAGAAAATAGAGGATTGAGAATGAAGCATAGGTGGATTTGGTATCAGGAAAATATTGGTAGTTGGAATAAAATCCTGCTTAAAGCTTTTCGGAAATCTGAGTGGTGTTTGTTGTCGGATTGGTGAATTGTACATGCTTGGTGTTTGTTAGATTTTATTCGCGTCGCGGCGGGTGTGAGAATGAAGGTGAGTTCGTGGTGGTTAACTTGAGAAGGAGTTGAAAGGTAATGGAGGATTGGATACGTTTGCTTGCTGGTTATTGTCGGATTGAATTGATGATGACGAAGTCGGGTTTGGCATCATGGTTTCTGTTGTTGTCGAAGGGTCGCCTAAGCTACTGTTTGTCGTCGTGGAGGTGCACAACTGGTTGTTTGTGGTCGATTGTTTTGTTATGGAGAGCTTGTGAGTGGTGATTTCTGTATCATATCATTGTTACTGTAAAACTGATAGACCATTCAAGATGCTAGTAAACCTGTTGCGGCAATGATCAATCGCTTACAAGCTTAGAAAACGACGTTGATCGAATGAACACATTGTCAGGCAAACTCATTCCAGGGACCTAAAGCGTTTAAGATAGATAGCGACTTAACTTATCCTGCAAAGAGAAAATACTTTTGGGTGTATATGAGTCAGAACTTAATTACCTGGTACAATGGTAAACACAAATACAATGATAAAAACAAATACACAATGAGATAAGAGTACTCTAGAATGTACAATGGTAAACACAAATACAGTACATACAATGAACATCTAACACCACAATAATATAAGAATAACACTACAATAACACCACAATAACACTACAATAACAACACAATAACACGGGAAAAAAAGAGAGAAAAAAATCAAAGTGACACTGGAATATCATCACAATAACACCAGAATAACAACACAATAACACGTGGTAAAAAAAGAGTAAAAAAATCAAAGTAGTAAAAAAAATCAAAGTGATACCGGAATAACATCACAATAACACCAGAATAACAATAACAGCAGAATAACAGCACAATAACATGTGGTAAAAAAAGAGTAAAAAATCAAAGTAGTAAAAAAATCTAAGTGACACCGGAATAACATCACAATAACATCAGAATAACAATAACAGCAAAATAACAGCACAATAACACCGGAATAACAATAACACCAAAATAACAGCACAATAACGTGTGGTAGGAAAGAGTAAAAAAATCAAAAGTAGTAAAAAAAATCAAAATGACACCCGAATAACATCACAATAACACCAGAATAACAATAACAGCACAATAACACGTGGTAAAAAAAAAAGAAAAAAAAAATCAAAGTCGTAAAAAAAAAATCAAAGTAAAAAAAAAGCACAATAACAGTATAATAACACGAGGAAAAAAAGAAGAAAAAAAATAACAAAATCTGGTATAAAAAGAAAAAGATAAAAAAAGGTAACATAATGAGAAAATTAGAGAAAAACATAAGAGAAAAAAAAAAAATCAAAGTCGTAAAAAAAAGGCACAATAACAGCATAATAACACGAGGTAAAAAAAGGAGATAAAAAAATTAAAGTAAAAAAAAAGAGTAACACTAAAAAAAACAGAAAATAAGTAAATGACAGTGGTTTATATGACATGTAAGATTAGATCTTGACCATTAATCTCTAATATAATCTAGTGGCTGAGATTTCAAAACACAAACTCACCATAAGAAACAAAACTAACAAGAACCTAACTCTCTCTCTCTCTCTCTCTCTCTCTCTCACTATATATATATATATATATATATATATATATATATATATATATATATATATATATATATATATATATATATATATAGTAATAAGATCAACTAAGTCCATGTCTTACATGTGAGTCCATGAGTTCCATTGTCTATCCTTAGATCATGTTATTGAATGGCTTAGATTAAAAGTAAAGCAACTAATAATATTATTCTAATGGCTAAAACAATTACCTCTCTCATCCTACCTCTCATAGGTTATTAGCATGCATGCAGGTTGTCAATCAAACATCACACACGTCCTACTGGCTTCCCCCCATTTATCATTTCTCTCAATTATTCAAAATTAAATTTTCCCCAAAATATTTCCTCCAAATTAAACCCCAATAATTTCAACCGCCTAAGAACGAAACTACTCTCAAAATCTCCCAATTTTATCGCTTTTTTGTTACCTTATTATCGGTTTCTTCTCCATTTTCTTCACTCACTTCCAACCTGCCATTTTCGTCCATTCAGATTACTTTGTGTAGGTTATCAAGGTAATTTTTTTTTGGTTTTTAGAGTTATGATTTTTTCTCTTTATTTATTTAGACGTTTTTTTTTAATTTATTGGGCATTGTTATGTAATTGCCATTCACCATTATTGTTGTACTGTTCTATTTTATAACTGTATTTGCTTACTTCATTTTGATTACCCAGTTATTTTTAGCACATTTAGGAAATTTACTTATCTATTTTAGCACATAAATTTTGATTACCCAGTGTGTTATGTTGTACTATTCCATTGAAGCACATGCATTCAGATTTTTAACCTTTCGTGTTAATTGAGATTATCCAGATATGTTAGGTCTTTTTGATTGTTATGTTCATATTCATTCAGATTACCCAGAGTTTCTTGAAAAATCCCACTTTTGTTGCTTACAATTACTCTTTCGCTGTTAAAATTACAGTTTATCCAGAGTTTTTTTTTTTGAAAAATCCCACTTTTGATTACCCTTTTGTTAGAATTACAGTTTTATCTGCTAAAATAACACTTTATGCTGCTACAATTACACTTTTTTTGCTAAAATTACACTGTTGCCTGTTAAAATAACACTTTATTTTGTTAGAATTACACTTTTCTCTGTTAAAATAACATTTTATTTTGTTAGAATTATACTTTTGTCTGCTAAAATTATACTTTAAGCTACTACAATTACACTTTTTTGTTAAAATTGTACTTTTGTCTGTTAAAATTACACTTTATATTGTTAGAATTACACTTTTGTCTGCCAAAATAACACTTAATGCTGCTACAATTACACTTTTTTTTAAAAAAATTACACTTTATTACTGTTAAAATAACACTTTATTTTGTTAGAATTACACTTTTGTCTCGCTAAAATTACACTTTAAGTCGCTACAATTACACTTTTTTGTTAAAATTTTACTTTTATCTGTTAAAATTACACTTTATATTGTTAGAATTACACTTGTGTCTGCTAAAATTACAATTTATGCTGCTACAATTACACTTTTTTTGTTAGAATTTTACTTTTGTCTGCTACAATTAATTTTTTGTAATGTTAACAGATGTCAGATGGAAATGAGGCTAAATCAGGCAACACCAAAAAAGGAAAGGTGTCTGTCAAGTTGAAGAAGCAGCTTGTTGAGCAGGTTGAAAACTTAAAATTACTGTTATTTGTATTTTGTGTTATGCAAGGTCTATATGTCACATTGTTAATTAATAATGGTTTCTTGAGCAGATGTCAGATCACGTTGAGGCTAAACCAGCCAAGAACAAAATAGCAAAGGTGTCATTAAGTGCCTACGGCAAACGACTTGTTGAGCTCGTTGAAAAGCTTAATGATGCCCAGCGAGACGCGGTACGGAGGATCGGTTTCGGTGGTATTTTGGAGCTTAAGCTCAAAACATATCCAACGGGTCATGTTAAAGATTTTCTCAAAGCATTCAAATGACGAATCGTATATTTTTCCTAAAAACTAAAGATAAGGAGTTCATGGTCACCAAGCATGACGTGTATGACTGTTTTATGTTACCACTTGGTCCTAAAACAGTTGATCTAGTACCTACGGGCCGCCAAAAGGATTCTCAAGCGCCGGAGAACAAGCAATTGAAAGATAAATGGCGGAAAGCGTACAAAGATAAAAGGGGTTAACGAAGGCATTAATTTAGGAATTGTCTTGAAGATATCTTAAGAAAAAAATACAAAAAGGAGGTCCTCAATTCGCAGGCGTTTGTTGTGCTCGCCATGTCATCATTCCTAACTCCAACATCATACAAATGGGATTGACTTCAAGCTTTTGAGAGCCGTTTAAGATGTGAACGCTATTACGCATGCGATTGGTGTAGTTATGTCCTGGAAAATTTGAAGAAGGCCGCGACGACTCTTCGGTGAAAATAAACGACCTTGCCTTGCTCGGTTGTATCCCCTTCTTAATTATTACGTACTTTCAACGTTTCGATTTCCGTGGTACGAGTTGTCGCCACAGCCCTCCCTCTCATTAAGCACGGGGACCGTGACGCTTTACGAAGATTACATAGTGAGCTTGACAAGAACCGTTTGGGTCAGCAAACTTGGTCCTTGGTCAAGTATCCTCGGTGCCTTCAAAAGGAAGTGTTAAGCATTAGCGGGGTGCCTAATGATAGCAAAGTGTTGGCCATTGGCAATGTGGTTAGTGATGCGGCATTACAAGTGACTTCAAATTCAGACAGGAAGAAGTTCATCGAGATTGAACTCCCATCTGGTGTTGATGATGACGAGGAGTTGAAAGCTCGGGCTGTAGATGTAAGTGTTATTTGTTCATTTGTCAAAGCTAATTTACATGTTTTAAAGTTACTCTTTCTTTCACTACAATTACACTACAATTGTAATTGCGATATTAATCAGTAATTGTATAAATTACAAGGTTGTCAGTTAAAATTACACTTTTATCAGATAGAAGTACACTTATTAATGTTAAAATTACAATTTTGACTGTTAAATTTACACTTTTGTTTGTTAAAATTACACTTTTGTCCGTTAAAATTATACTTTTTAAAGTTAAAATTATACTTTTGTACGTTACAATTACACTTTTGTCCGTTAAAATTATACTTTTTAAAGTTAAAATTATACTTTTGTACGTTACAATTACACTTTTGTCCGTTAAAATTATACTTTTGGCTGTTAGAATTACACTTGTCAAAGTTAAAATTATACTTTTGAATGAACACTTTTGACTGAACACTTGTCCAATTATCTTTTTTTGAGTGTAGGATGTGCATGAGCTTTACTTGAAGATGCAAAGGAATGCTCTCTTTCTATTCATGGTATGCGAGATGCGACCATGACGCTCAAAAGGTTAACAGGAGGTCTCAACGATTCTAGTGACCCTGTCGCTACACAATGCACGCAATCATTCTTTCAAAGCCAAAGGATGAAGGATTATGCTGTGGAAATGCAGGAGATAGCTGAACGAATAAATGATTCTGTGAAATCAGCGCCTGTGCTGCAACAAAGTCCGGGTGTTCAGTATCAGAATGAGGAGGTAGATGATGAGGGATACCAGCAGTAGGGTGGTGATGATGATGAAGAGGAGGACAATGGTGATGAGGATGAGGGAGATGAGGAGGATGGTGATGATGTGGAGGATGAGGAGGATGGTGATGATATAGATGATGATGGATACGATAATGAGAAAGAGGTGACTGTAGATGTTGGTACAGACCTCGAAGGCGGGGTAGCCGCCTTAATTGATTGTGATGAACTAGCCAGTGACAAAGCACGGGAGGTGTCTACACAACAGATAATGGAGGCGGTGCAATTTTACAACACAGCTGAATTTAAGGACGTTGCTAACAGAGACGATGAAAGTAACGACACCAACGTGGACATTTCTAATACTCGGGAAATTTCCGTTATTTACAAAAGGAGGAAGGTAGTGGAGAAGGAGGTGGTCATTGACGAACCACCTAAATTTGACCGGAAAATTCTTGAAGAGTATTATTCAAAAGAAGAGGTTGATGATGCTGAGAAGAAGTTCTATGCGAAGGCTGCTGCTCCAAAGGAACAAGAGCAGACTATGCAAATGGAGGTGCCTGTTGCTGGGGAACCTCAGATAGCTGATAAGAAAAATGAGGAGGATGGGCCCACCAACGCTGATCCAACTGTCACTCAGTTCCTATTTTCGATTGCGGAGATTATTGAAGCAGTGTGCCGAGCTGAAATGCCGGCCAGAGAAGCCCAAGGAATTGGAGAGGTACCAGAATTGTCGAAAGTGGCCCCTGATGCTACGGGAACGGTTGTGCATGTGAGTGAAGTTGTGAATGCCGAGACGGACAAGGATGATGACCAGATTGGGAAGGGTAATGCTGAGCTTGGTCTCCAATGTGCAAGTACAACAGTGGTTACAATAACACTTTTTTTAGTTACAATAACACTTTATTTTGTTAGAATTACATTTTTGTCTGCTAAAATTACACTTTTTTTAGTTAAAATTACACTTTTGTCTGTTAAAATAACACTTTATTTTATTAGAATTATACTTTTGTCTACTAAAATTACACTTTAAGCTGCTACAGTTACACTTACTTTCTGTTGATGAAATTACACTATTTTTATTACAGATGCGGCAGTGGAGGATGATGCCGTGAAGTCTTTGGAAGGGACTATCGACCATGGACAGGTAACAGCTAATGTAGTACCAGAGGCAGAGAACGCTGACATTCCTATCCCGGTATCGTATGTCCCTCACAGTGATCTGAGCTACCATCCTTTTTTACTTCACTCGAGCGAGCCCTTATCGTGCATGGATCACGTCATTGAGAACCTTGGGTGTTCTATTGATTGTGGGGCACCTGCTCCTGAATTGTGCTTTGCGACGAGAAACCTAGCATTCAGTCAGGAGCTCCTTGTGCCAATGTTTAGTGACAGGAAATACTTGATTGACTATGCGTTCAATCGATCGACGCGTTTTCCCGATTGTAAGTGTATTATTTTTTACAAGGGGCCCTTAACATTCCTAATTATATATATATATATATATATATATATATATATATATATATATATATATATATATATATATATATATATATATATATATATATATATATATATATAGGATCCGGTGAGAACGATCACTCGGTGAGAACGGTGAGAACGGACTAATATACTACCCAATTATTAACCCACTGCCCCGCTTATTATAACAACCAACACTATCCTACCATAAGTCCATAATCCTATCCCCAATTATTAAGCCACCACCGTCAACAAACATTCCGACCAGCCACCACCCCAACCAGCCACCGCTGACAACCACCACCACCAGACGTCGGTTAATGCGTGTCCACCATCACACAGTCGTTCCCTTTGCGACAAAACTCCTCACATTCTCTTTCTCTTCTCCATCCCTACTCCGGTCACCGCCTTACTCACCCTAATTATCGCGGCTCTGATGCCGACGACGACCTTCATCCTCCTTGCTCTTTCCAGCGCGTCTGTATCCAACAACTTGCCAATCAGATATAATCGTGGTCACTCCCATTTTTGTTAGATCTACAAAAAGCAAGGTTCGTCACGGGAGAAAAATCGATTCTTTGCTCCAAATGTGCATAATGCGCGACGTCGAGTGGGGTAACCGACAAGTTTGTGATTGTGAACTTGCGGTGGTGCGCGACATCCTCTTTTATACTCACTTCTAATCTAAATTCTGGTGGTTCGATTTGGTCACATCCTTGCGATGCCGACGAAGGTTGTCGAACTGGTTGAAGTGTCAACCAAGGACGTCGACTACCACCATCTCCGACGAATGCAGGTCGGAATTCCTTGATTATGCTTGAGGTAGAGAAACGGTGGGTTGGAACGTATAGCTGCGTGAGGTGGTGGCGGATGTCGGAGGTGCGCTGGATGAAAATGGATTGAATTTGGTGATGGTGCAAGGTGATGAAGGCAGGGGAGTAATGGAGGTAGGAGTTTATGATGATGGTGATGTCGATGTGAAAATGGAGGAGCAGATGGTTTTGATGATGACGAAATGGAGATGATGATGAGAGTGGTTTCTTTGTGAGTGATTGTTACGGAAATGGTGATGATGATGAATCAAGTTATTGATAATGGGATTATGGGAATTGGCTTAGATTAAGTGGAAATTTTAGTCATCATTTGAAATTGACGAAAGGCTTAGGCAACAAATGGGTTTGGATTTTTACAAAAGTATTGGTCAACATAACTTGATTTGTATAATTTGTTCATTATGACTCCACCCTCATTTCTTTACCATTTGACTCCGTCTCATTATTCCGTCTTATCTACAAATTACAAACAATAAAACAATAATAACACTAATATTATTAAAACCGATTAATAATTAAATTAAATTGAGACGATTAATTATTATACATTAGTAAATAAAATGAGCTAATTTGTGGTGGTGGTGCGATGGTAGATATGGTGGTGGTTCGATTTTTGGAAATTAGGGTTGTAATTTGGTGATTTTAAATTGATTAGGATTTTCTTATTTGGGGTTGAGTTTTGTGTATAATTAAAGTGTATCTAGATCACAAATACGCGTATCTAGGATAATATTTTGTGTATATAGATAGTTCGTATTTTTTGTATCTTTATATGGGAGAAAATGTACCTGGAATGAAAAAAAGCGTATGTACATCGTTATAAAATGTATATAATTTTTGTAAAAAGTGTATCTCATACGGTAAAAAGTGTATCTAGAATTACGTAAAAAAGTGTATCTATGATAGGTTAAAGTGTATCTAAGATTTTGTCTTTAAAAAAAAAGTGTAACTAACATATATTTGTATGTATGTAGGTCGTTCTCACCGAGTTAAAAGTGTATATGAGAATTTGGAAAAAAAAGAAAGTGTATCTACATTCTTAAAATGCGTATATAGAATTTTAGTAAAAAGTGTACCTACTTTAGTTAAAAATGTATATGAGAATTGGTAAAAAAAAAAAAAAAAAAAAAAAAGTATCTACATTCTTAAAATGCGTATATAGAATTTTGGTAAAAAGTGTATCTACTTTAGTTAAAAGTGTATATGAGAATTGGTAAAAAAAACAAAAAAAAAAAATGTATCTACATTCTTAAAATGCGTATATAGAATTTTGGTAAAAAGTGTACCTACTTTAGTTAAAAGTGTATATGAGAATTGGTAAAAAAAAAAAAAAAAAAAAAAAAAAAAAAAAAAGTGTATCTACATTCTTAAAATGCGTATATAGAATTTTGGTAAAAAGTGTATCTACTTTAGTTAAAAGTGTATATGAGATTTGGTAAAAAAAAAAAAAAAAAAAAGTGCACCTTTTATATATATTCTAATGTATCTAGTGCGTTCTCACCATTCTCACCGGATCCCACCTCTATATATATATATATATATATATATATATATATATATATATATATATATATATATATATATATATATATATATATATATATATATATATATATATATATATATATATATATATATAAATGTTTTTGTTGTAGTGAACGATTGGTCCAATTTAGCGAGTTTTATTTCATTACCCGAAGACATTGGAACTTTGAACCCTGGGCAGCAAATCATGACAAGTGTTATTGATGGTTGGTGCTTGCTACTAACCACATCGTGAAACCTTCGGACATATCCCGTTGTTTCTTTGGCCTAAGTCACACTGTAAGTTAAAATTACACATTTGTCCGTTAAAATTACACTTTTTAAAGTTAAAATGTTACTTTTGTATGTTAAAATTATACATTTGTCCGTTAAAATGATACTTTTGGCCGTTAGAATTACACTTTTTATTGTTTAAATTATACTTTTAACATTACCCTTCTGTGTTAACAGTACACTGTTGCGTGTTACAATTACACTTTTTTTGGTTAAAGTTTCACTTTATTTTTATAAAATAACTCTTTTAATTATCTGATCACGCATTTAACACTTTTCAAATTAAAGGACCCCGCAAGGGATATTTGGAAGGCTCAAAAGTTTGGGAAAGTATTGAACAAAGACGAAGACATTTTTGGTGGCTGGGATACCTGGGCTGAAACCTGTCGTGCACCATTCTAGCTTGACACGGACATGGTATGTAACAAAACATGTAATCTAAATCATGATTTTTAAGGATTCCTTTTACTAATAATCTCAGTGACACACGATGCAGATCTTTCTGCCCGTGTTATCTGGTGACGGTGATCATTACAGCTGCGTGTGCATCAACTTTCTCACCGAGCAGATTGACTACCTTGACAACCGCACATACGATGACTCATTAGAAACGCTCCCTTACGGAGGGATAGCACGTATTTCGGTAAGTGTCCGATATCCAAAAGTCAACCAATTTATATGGGTCAGACTACGTTAACACACTGATGCGTATTCATGTTCAGGCAAATATAACGTGGAAGTATTTGGTGTCTAAAGGGCTGTCTAAGGCGGCAAAGGTCAGCGGGTTTAAGATCGTGAACATTGAGTTCAGTTGGCAAGGTCAAGGGTATTCGAGAAATGACTGTGGTGTTTTCATGATGCTACATATGATGTGTTACCGCGGAAACCCTTTTCAATGTGACCTCGGGAAAGAGGATGCTATGAGTTTATACCGTGCTGAGATTGCTGCAACACTCGTCCTCTGTGACATTAACAGTATCAGAGAAGACATCTTGATGCGTGTTGGTTATTTCAAAGCAACTGCTGGACATCCGTTGATATGAAACTTGAATGTTGTTAAGAGGAAAACAGATGGTGACATAGGGCCGCAATCCACAAACCGTGCACGCGTAACTGAATCTGAAGAGCCCGTTATGGAGGCGACACCTGTTACCATGCGCATTCCGTCTGGTAAAGCCCTATCCTCTGTTAGGAGCCAGCCTCGTGGAAAGGGGGACGGGTTGGGCTGCTCTCTTGACTGTGGTAGAAGTGGTCTCAACACAAATGTGGTGTCGAAGATGCTCCGGAGCAACCAAGCGTTAATCAAGGATATTAAACAAAGGAGAAAGCATGTTGCCGACTATTGCTTGTTAGATGACCACAATTTTGATAAACGGTCGGTTAATCTGAATTAATAATGGAGTGCAGTGAACAGCTGGTCTGGTACACCCGGCACGCAACGCTTCAGAGAGCTGACATTATGTCCTTGGTGCCTGAAAACCTTATGTCGTTGAATGTCATCGAGGGCTGGTCGATATTGATGAACCATTTGGAAAAGGAGGAATATGGCGACCAAATGAGTATGTCATTCTTTGGTATACGTCACATGGTACTTCCATTAACCATTGCATAATATTTATATCCATTTCTATTACACCTTTGTTAGTTAGAATGACACTTTTCTAAATTGCAGTTATATTATGTGAATGTTTCACTTTAGTTCTTTTAATCAACAAAAGTGTCATATTAACCGTCTGAAATGTAATTTTAAGGAACAATAGTGTAATTTTAGGTGACAAAGTAACCACATTAATCATGTTCACTATTGCCTTTAAAAGGATATACTGTTGGGATTGCTTCGAACGTTTGAACAACCAGGCACACAATAAGACAACAACTATGACAAGCTGTACCAGCTCTGGGACACCTTCATCGTCGACAGTGAGCAAACCGTCAACTTGAAAACAGACTTGCTATTTGTCCCGTTCTGCATTGACGACCATTTCGCATGCGTATGTATCAATCACAAATCAAATTCAGTCGACTTGCTGGACGGGCAAAGGCATTCTGATTTGCAAAAGTCGCAGTTTGGAAAAGCAGCGCGTTTAATTGTAAGTTATCGTCCATCCCTTTCTTCCAAATGCTATATATTTTTTTTTCAATCAGCTTTTTGAGGTAATTATGTACATATGCAGGCTAGCGCAGTGAGTGATTATTTAGAATCACGGGATAAGGAAAAGAAGAACACTAGAGCACGAGAAATTCCTAATTATGCATTACGCCAGATACCTTTTAGCGGAATGTCACCTACTCTCAACCAACCGGAGTCGGGTCTGTTCACCATGATGACAATGCTCTTATACGAGGGTCTTCCTTTTCAGCATGAAGACCTCGAGAAGAAGAAATTAAGGCGCTATTTGCTGATCCAGCTTATAGCTACCCTCGTTCTAGCAGACATGAACGTCTTGCGCGAAGGTGTGCTCGAGAAGGTCAAAGCTTTTGTTAGCACGAAGGACAAATTGTGGAAGGTGTTACAACAGAAGCGTAGATTGCCCCGTGCCAATGTGAAAAAATAACAACCTTAATCTAGTAGTTAAGTTTTTGTGGGAATATTGCCTTGCCTATGTAAACATTTATTTCATACTTGGTATTATTATCAGATGTTAGCAACCTTAATCTAGACAGTTAGTTTTTGTGTAAACAATGTTAGCAAATGCTTATTGTTAGCTTTCAACATTCTCTAAGACAAGGTGTTTTATGAAAATATAGTTATGTTGTTAATAGATGGTGCAATAATATTTATGTTGTTTTACCAACTATGTTATAAGGCTTTACTATAGATGAAGTTTAACTTTAATCGAATAATCTGTAATTATAATGAGTTTAAGTGTAATTCTGATCAAAACAATCCTACCTTAAGCAGATATGAGGCCATTGTAATTTTATTTCCTAGATATCTGTAATTCTAAGAACATAAATTGTCATAATAGTCAAGAGTGAAAAATTGAACGTTCTAGTGTTGCACATTATAACTGTTTCGTCCAATTGAAAATACTTCAACAAAATTCATTGTAATACCAACGGTGACCAGTTGCCTTCCTGGCAGTTTGATGTCTAAACACAATATAAAATATCATGTTGTACCTCGTATTTTGCGTAGACATCCCCAAAAAAATGTACTGCTTATTAGGTATTATATTGATTATTCTAAGATGTATTTGGATTTCTTGGGCGGCAAAATGTTTATCTCCTGACTAGGAGAACAACCAAGAATTTTCTCTAACTGTTGTTGTTTATTCAATGGTGATCCTAATGGTGAAAGTTTCTCCTTAAACTGTCTAATTAGACTAGAAAAGTTGTCGACATCATTCTTCAATTTGCCCATGAGCATACCAACTGTCCCGATGAATCTCGACCACATTCACGACATCGCAATCTGTTTTCCATCTATTATATCAACGTCCTCAGTTGCTTCACCATTACAATCGAACATTTTAGACAACCTTGCATCTTTAAACCATCTTTTAACAACACATTGTTCTGGAATTATCTTCACTCCGTTTGATGAGTAAATCCATATGACATGCCGGCAAAAAATGCCTTTCCTCTCAAGCATTCTGCAGCTACAAGTGGCTTTCAATGTATCTAGTTCAACAATATAGAGTAATATGTTAGTTAAATAAGTCAGAAGAAAGTGTGACTGTAATACACAAAAGTGTAATTCTAACGGGCATAAGTGTAATTCTAACCGGCATAGCAGTGACAGATAAACCTTACATAACAAAATATAAATGTAATTTTAAAAGGCAAAAGTGTAATTTTAGTTGCATAAAGTGTAATATTAAGACAAATGTAATTTAACAACCCAAAGTGTAATGTTAATCAACAAAAGTGTAATTTTAACGGATAAAAGTATAATTTTAACAAACAAATGCTACAGAATGATACCTGGGCAGTATGTGACCTCATAATTTCTGTCCCTGTTTGCATCTCTTACAATGGTCACCTCTAAAGAGTCACACTCAGTAAATCCTCTACTTTTACAAGTACTTAACCTCTTCTTGAAATTCCTCGAATACTTTATGACTGTACACTTGCGCCCCGTGCACTTCGATAGCTAGATGCGTTGATATTACAGGGAAAGTGTGTCTGTTACAGTTGTCAATCTTTTTCTCGTGTGTGTCTTTCTTTGGTCTATCGCTGTCAAAACGCATCGAAAACTCAACTAATGTCCCTGACTTACTCTCAAATCTCTTAAAAAAAACTATTTTCGCTGTCTGATCTTTGGATTGTCCTCATAACACCCCCCATATCTAGGTCCCTACAATGAGCCATAACCCACTGCTTCCTTTTAGCGTACATTTCTTGGAACCAGTCAATGTTATTAACATTGTGTTCTCTGCCAATTTCTTCCCATTTTGCATCGAACTCTGCCGCTTTAATGTCTTCATCCCATATTATGGCATTCAATTTCTTTACAAAGACCGAATAATCGTCTCTCGTCACTCCATACTTGTTTGGCACCTTGTTCATGATATGCCACACACAATATCGGTGGCGCGCTGTCTTGAACACCAATGGCACCGCTTTAAGAATACCAGGATCCTGATCGGTGATAATATAATTAGGCTCTTTCCCACCCATCGCAGCCAAAAAACGGGTGAAAACCAATTTAAACGAGTCTGCATCTTCATGAGCAACAAGCGCTCCACAGAAAGTGACTGATCGTTTATGGTGATCAACCCTGGTGAAAGGTGTGAAGGACATGTCATACTTATTGGTGGAATACGTCGGATCGAACGACACTGCATCCCCAAAAACTGAGTAGTTCCTTCTAGCGATTTCGTCGGCCCATATAGCTTTACTAAGGCTACCGTCATAATCAACATCATAGTCAAAGAAGAACCCTGGCCTATTAACAGCCAATTCCTTAAAGTGGTCCACGAACATCTGACCGTCCCGTTCATGAATGTAGCATTTCACATCTCTGTGAAAGTTCTTAAAATCATTTAAACTAGCTCTGATGTTTTCAAACCCATTAACATGTTCCTTCAAAATTTTGTAAGTCTTCGTTGCTCCTATCTTCAGCTGTTGATTATTGACAATCTTTTAGATGTATGTATTTTAATCAACAAAAACGTAATTTAAACAGATACAAAAGTATAAATTCAAAAAACAAAAGTGTTGTTTTAACAAAAAAAAGTGTAATTGTAGCAGCATAAAGTGTAATTTTAGCAGACAAAAGTGTAATTCTAACAAAATAAAGTGAAATTATAACATATACAAGTGTAATTTTAATCAACAAAAGTGTAATTTTAATCAACAAAACTGTAATTTTGACAAAATAAATTGTAATTTTGACGGATATATGTATAATTGTAACAGACAAAAGTGTAATTTAACAGATAAATGTAGAATTCTAATGACTCAAACAAAGTGTAATTCTAACCAACAAAACTGTAAGTTCAAGAAGGCGAAGGCTAACTTCAGCAAACCTGGAATACTCACCCTTGAATTATAAAGGATTATCATTTTGTGAATGTCTGTTATGTTGCATGCAAACTTTTGAAACTCTCTATCTCTGGCTGATACGAGTTTATGGTTGTTGCCACTGTGGAATCTGTCAATTATTAATTCCCCATTCCTCATGAACAGCCTAATCCTCGCTTTGCACCCAACGCGCCTGACTTTGTGTCTCCTACCTGAGTCCTGGCGGCCACTACACTCCAATTGTCCCTTATGTTTGAACCTCTCCCGGTTGCAAACCAACAGTTTAGATTTTATTTCCCCGCCACACCATCTCTTAGTCGTGTACTTACGCACATCAAACCACAAGCAACAGCATAAATTCTATAAAATGTCACTGCTTCCTCTCCAATTGTCCCTTATGTTTGAACCTCTCCCGGTTGCAAACCAACAGTTTAGATTTTATTTACCCGCCACGCCATCTCTTAGCTTCAACGTCCCTGCAAAATTCTTCCTCGTTCGGCTTTCGTTTTCCATTGTGCTCAATATTATCTGTCAATAGTGTCATTATTATCAATTATTTTCATAACAACTTAAAGTAATCCATATATTTTTTAAAATTATAGCTTCGTTAGAATTACACTTTTTGTTGTTATCATTACACTTTTGTCTTTTAGAATTATACTTTTTACTATTACAATTACAGTTTAAAAGCTTACAGCTTTTCTGTTACAATAACCCTTTGGTTGTTAAAATTACACTTTTGTCTGTTACAATTATACTTGTTACTATTAGAATTACAGTTTAAAAACTTACAGATTTTGTCTGTTACAATAACACTTTTACTAGTCAAAATTACACGTTTCTCTGTTACAATTATACTTTTTCCGATTAGAATTACTGTTTACAAATTTAGAACTTTTGTCTGTTATAATAACGCTTTTAGCTCTTAAAATAACACTTTTATCTGTTATAATTACAATTTTTACAATTACAATTACAAATACAAATATTACACTTTTGCAAATTTACAATTACAGTTAAAAGAATTGTACTTTGTACGACTACAATTACAATTATACTTATCTACCATAATAATTACAATAATACTTTTGTTGCTTAAAATCACACCATTTGTAGTTAAAATTACATTTACGACCATTATAATTACAGTTTTGTTAATCCTGAAATTACTCTTTCATCCGTCAGTATTACACTTTTGAATGTTACAGGTACACTTTATTCGTCTTTTTACTGTCACGTTGCAGATACTATATTGACTCTTACAAATAAGAAATTGGAATATGAAGCAACTCATAACAAATGTGACATTATCTACCAGATAAATAACTCCAACGTCGAGAAGTTTAACTTCAACTTCACAGAATTGATGTTGAACTCTATAATGTTAGAGTTCATGTTGAAAGAGTGGATTTACAGATTTCAAATAATAAAAAACAAGCTTCAAAAATAACCTAAAATACACTTCCTTCTCATATTTAAGCTACTGTTGATATTTAACCTAATGTGTTGATAAAAAAAGAAATATAACCTAACTTTGAATGAAGAAAATAAATAAACAATCCAAAAATTACCATCGACAAATGGAATCATTTCCAAATCCGTCATTTTTTTTACGTTGGACGGTGGTCTTGTTGTTTGTTTGTGAGAATGGAGGCTGATAAAGGAAGATGATAAAGGAAGAATGTAGGATTTTTATTTTCAGAAGTTTTATTTGCTCTAAATTATCGCCAATAAGGATGAATATCCATGATGAGTTTTTTCAAATTGTGTTTTGGTGGAGTTTGTTTAGAATTGTGTTGAGGAAGGTTGTTGAATGATTATGCATGTGTTTGTGTGTGCACAGTGGGTAATAGACAATAGTACTGACACACACACCCTCTCTCCTCCTCAACCTATTTCCTTTTTTTTTTCACGCCTATATTGGCTTTAAAGTAGGCAAATCTCCACTCTCCATTTTCCTAATCCAAGAGCCCTAATAAAGACTTAGGGACTCAAAAGATATTAAGGACTTAGGAGAACTTTACACTATATATATATATATATATATATATATATATATATATATATATATATATATATATATAAGAAGGATCAAGTGAGTCCACCAAAATTTCTTGAGTCCATAAGTCCTTTTTAGGGCCCTTGGATGAGCGAGCTGAAGAGCTGAGATTGAAGACAAAAAACAAGGGATTAGTGGATAATTACACCCACTCTCTCACTACCTTACTAATCCACATTAATCAAACATTAATCCACTATATATAATTTATTTTTTCATCCACTTCTCACTCATCTCACACAATTAACATCCCTTCATCTCTCTAAAATCCAAAAGAATAAAAAATTATAGAAAAATAAATCACTAGAAAAAAAACCCCACCCGAAATCACCCCCACCTACCACACCACAGCCCCGCCACCACCACCAGCCACAGACCCTTCCCTTTCCACCACCTTGCTCACCACCATACACCAACAACACCTCCTCTCCTCCCCCGAGGTCCGTCTCTCGCAACCACCAGGAAAATAACCAACCACCACAACCACCCTCCCTAACACCAGATCTACAACCACAAAAAAAAAGCAGGAAAAGTCAGATTTACAACCCCCGACACCACGACTCACACCACCACCACGACGCACCTCATTTACCACCCTCCACCCACAGCCTTTTCTTCAGGTCTGCCGCGGAGCCCACCACCACCCCACCGCCAGTCTTCCTTTTCACGCCACCATCCACCGCCTCCTCCTGCTGTCGCGTCCCTCCTCTCCCCCTATATCGGCGGCTGCCGCCTCCTCCACCATCACGATTCCGTCCTCTCTGTCTCACCAATGCCGCCACAATAACCACCATCACCAATGCCAGATCTGGTCGTTGTCGATGGTGGTGTTTTTGTCGTCGACGGTGCTGTTGCCGCCCTCCACCACCCCCCACAACATCCTCCTTCTTCCACTCCCTCCACCCGATACACGACCCGACACTCCCTCCACCTCAACTCGTTTTTTTTTTTAAAAAAAAAAACTCAGATCTACTTTTTTATATGCTTGTTGTTCTGTAGTTTTAATTATTTTTTTTCTTTTCTTTCTTTCATGTCGTTTGTTGTGTTGTTGTTATGTGTATGTAGTCGTCGTTATTGTTCTTTCATTTGTTTGTTTGTTTGTTGTATTTTTTTTGTATATTTTTTGTATATTTTTCGTATATTTCATATAGTTCTAATATTTCAAATTTCGTAACTAAAATATTTTCTTGTTATTTATTTTCTCAAATCTCGTTTTACAAATTCGTCTTGTTATATATTTGTTTTTTCAGATCTCGTTTTGTAAATTCGTCTTGTTACACTCATTTTTTTTCAGATTTACACTTGTACTTTATTAAAGTTACACTCGTATTTTATTGAAGTTAAACTCATTTTTCAGATTTACACTTGTACTATATTAAATTTACACTTGTATTTTTTTTTAAGTTACACTCGTATTTTATTAAAACTACACTCATTTTTCAGATTTACACTTACACTCGTACTTTATTAAATTTAGACTCATATTTCTTTAAATTTACACTCGTATTTCTTTAAATTTACACTCATATTTCTTTAAATTTATACTCATATTTCTTTACAGTTACACTCGTATTTCTTTACAGTTACACTCATATTTCTTTAAATTTACATTCGTATTGCTTTACAGTTACACTCGTATTTCTTTACAGTTACACTCGTCAAATATCTCATTTTTTTTGTTTTTTTTCCAGATCTACTATAGATCTTTTTGTGGGTATGAGTTGGTGGGGGAGAACGACGGTGGTGGTGTTTGTTGGTGGTTGGACTAAAGTTTTACTCGTAAAGGACCAAAGTTACACTTGTAAAGGACCAAAGTTACACTCAAAGGACCAAAGTTACACTTGTAAATCATTAAAGTTACACTCTTAAACCTTCAAATTTACACTTAAAATGCTACATTTATACTCGTAAAGCATCAAATTTACACTCGTGACATGTTAAGATTATATAAATTCAAATTTCTATATAGAAAATTGCCTAAAAAATCAAATTTACACTCTTAAAATATTACATTTACACTCGTTAAACATCAAAGTTACATTCGTAAAATGTTAAAATTATATAAATTCAAAATTTCCGTCACAAAAAAAAAAATCAAAGTTACACGCGTAAAGCATCATAGTTACACTCGTAAAATGTTAAAATTGTATAAATTCAATTTTTTTGCATACAAAACCGCCATAAAATCTCTCACAAAAAAATCAAAATTTCCGTCACAAAAAAATCAAAGTTACACTCATAAAACTCATACAACATTACATTTACACTCATAAAATCTGAAAATCAAAACTGATTAATTAGGGGCTAGAGTGAAGAAAATTTAAATAATGTATAGAAAATTGATTAGTGATAATTTTTTTTTTTGTTATTTTCAATCTCAACCATATATTTCAATCCAACCATCCACATTTTTTTCCTTTTCTTTTTAATAGTCCTTAATCAATTTTCTCTTCATCCATCCATTGAGTCCATCCAATAACGCTTAGAAGGACTTGGGGACTCAATAAAAGAGGAGGACTTATAAAAACTCCTCTCTATGGGGTAATACTTAATTCGTCTTGGGAGAGACTTATTGATTCAGAAATTAGGTTGACCGACCAGCGGTGATTTGTAGTAACTGTGTGCCACCGAGTGTGTTTCAGACTTTCAGTGGTGCACGTTATGTATATTGTAGAGTATGGTCTACGGGGTGCTATATAATCTATTAGATAGAGACGGGGTGCTCTATACTCTATCACCAACTAGATAAGAGATTAGATGGTGAGTACATTAGGGAGAGATTGAGATCGTCAAACTTCAATTCTAGTAGAACAAGTAAATCGGGAATTATACTATTAAATCGGGATATGCGTATCTATCCTCTCAGATTCCGTTTCGCAGGCCTGTGAACCACTCTTTTTCTTGGAAGACTATATGGAAACTTCCCTACTCAAATAAATTTGCAATCTTTGTTTGGAAACTTGCGCACCATATCCTTCCAACCATGACTAACCTTACTCACTGAGGTTTCCAGCTTGATAATGCCTGTGTTTTTTGTTGAGACTCCCCGGAGACACCGGACCACTTGTTTCGATCGTGTGCTGTGGTTCAACATGTATGGCAATGCTCACTTTTAGGTATCAATCCTCTTGCCAACCCAGTCATCTCATTTGACAGTTGGCTTACTGATAATATCTCTTACCTCTATCGACAAGACACAGCTGCCGCTACCTCCCTTCTCTATTTCCTATGTACTTTGCGTGCCATTTGGCTAGCCCGGAATTCGATTCTGTTTGAGCATAGAGATGTTGATCCTACAAGGATCCTTCAGCTCGCCGAGGCTATGCACAATATTCATTTGCGGTTTCCTAAATTAATGCCTTTCACTTCACCTATCAAAACAAAGGCTCCGGAGGCAGGTATCCCATGTCCGTCACCTTTACCTTCTCTTTATTATTATCTGCTTATCCGCAGGGATTTTTCTACTCCCTGCTACAACGCTTTGGTCTCCGACCCAAGCTCCGGATGTACGACACTTTTCCATGTCCGAGGTACATCAACTTTTGATGCCTATTCTCAAGCTCTACTCCAACTTATGCGAGGGCTATGTTCGGCTTCATCCACTGTCATCACCTTCTGGGTGACATCAAAGAAATTATCTTTAGTTCTGGCCTCCCCGCTAATGCCAGTACCAATAGTTGTGCGAAATTCGATTTGTGAAATTCGCCGTTTACTTCGCTTACATAGTCACTGGTCAGTTAGCTTAGCGACTGGCTGATCATCTAGTTTGTTCGTTCCTGTATCACTACTCTTTACTTTATATCAGTTTACTATTGTCGAAAAAAAAGAACAAGTAAAGATTCATACTACTTTCTGGCTTTCTAGTCTGCCTCATGTTCTTTCTTTCCTTATTCACACTACTCGGGGGTTTTTTTTTTTTATATAAAAACTTTTGTGGGTCTAAATTCAATTTTATGTGAGATAGGGTATTTGGTGTGATTTTATAATTTATTCCCTTATTTTTGTGTCAATATTAAAGGGGAACATCAGGCAGACTAAGATGGAGTATATGTTAAATTGATCGGATTTAATTTAAAAGAACATGGTATATAAAGAATGCTCTTTTCTTATTTTATTCTTGTTGTCGTGACATTGTATTTCCTAATCTCAAGGGGTGCATAAATTGAATTAATATACTCAATATTTTGAGTCGTAGAACCTCAACCGAGTTATCTTGTTTTCGGGGTCGTACCGTTTTAGGAGTGGTATATATTCCCCATTTAGGCACTCGTAAATATAAGAAGCAAATCAATTATATTACCAATCATTCTATTTTTTTACACGTGCTTCATTTGGAGTATGGATTCTATCCATTTATTTTTCTTTTCATTTCCTTCAATTTCCTCTAATACAACAATATTAAATCATTATTCAGTATCTAAATCACCAAATAATTGACCGTTAGATTGGACGGGGATTTAATAGCATTCTTTGCATCTTTATGGAAGCATATTCGTTGCAGGATCGGAGGGCGGCTTTTGGATAGGTGGTTGTTTAGCCGGATGGCGAAGTTCTCTACGAGTATGGTGCCAAGACGTGAGGTAAATCTTTTAGCTAACTGTGTCTAAAGCACTTTATTAGGTTGCTAATACGGGTCTTTTTCATGTTGTCATCTTCTTCAATCGAAAATTGAAGCTACTCATCACTCCACCAAGGGAATTTTTTTATGAATTTAGAATCCCTCAACCTTTTCTTCAGTGTATTTCAATTAGTTTCATTCTTCATACATCTAATAGGAAAACACATAGATAAGTTATGATAAGGATTTAGTCGTATGGCTTATATTAAAATAATCCTAAATTACTACTAACTGGTAGCTAATGGCAAGAAAGGGTCGAATCCACATAGAGGCGTTAATGTTCTAGATCGTTTTTGTCTAAGTCCGTCTTAAAGTAACTATTTCTTGAAGGTTTGGTTTGTTTATTTCTATAACTAATTGCGAAAGTAAATAAGAGAAATTCAATAAGCTTAAAGAGTCTAGGGTCAAGTTCACTAGGTAGTTATCCGGGGTTGTGATTTAGCTAATTGATAGAGCGATTTATGTTTTTTAAGGTTGATAAGGCTAAAGTCGTATCACATATATCAAAATAATCCTATCTCATTACTAACAAAATAGCTAGTGGTAAGACAAGTATCGAATCCACAGGGAGGTGCTAATATTCAGTTTGCTAATATTTAAAGTGTTTTAAAGTAACTGATTTTCTTGGAGTTTTGGTTTGTTTGATAACAACTACTTTTGCAATAAAGTAAAGATCATAAAACAATAATATTAAGAAGTCTAGGGAGCAGGTTCACTAGGTCAATTATCCGGGGGTGTATTTTAATCAATTGTAAGGTCAATCAAATTATCTAAGGTCACAAGATGTATTGATTCTATTATGCCCTTTAGATTCAGTTTAACATGCAATCGCTAAAATTAAACTTTACCTATCTGATTATCGCAGCCTATTTTAATTCTAACCCAGTCGATGAAAGTATTAATTCGCTACACTAATTATCAATTCAGGCCTAAATCAAATAACTAGAATAAGAACAATAATCAAACGATAATTCATACGATAATATTGACAATTAAATCATTAACCCCCTTCTAATCAACCTAAATCCCCTTTACTCTAGATAAAGGATTTAGCTACTCATAGTAATAAGATTAACAACAATAATAATTAATGAAGACATAATTAAAGACATGCAATAGGAACAATAAAACAATTGAATAACTAATTTGAATAACAATTAATGAAGAAAGATTAGTACCGTGAACAAAGGATGAAGAACGAATTAAAGATCTCAAGAGTATGCTAGTCGACTATTGCTAAGAGTTTTAGGAGTTCTAAAGTAATAAAAGCGTAACCTAATAATTCTTACGAGTGTAGAATATATAATACAAATAAGACGTTTTTAGGAAATATCGAATCGACTCTAACAATAAGGATCCTCGATCGAGCCTGCACATACTCTATCGAGTACACACCACTCGATCTAGTACAAGCTAACTCAATCGAGTACACAGCACTTCTCTGCTTCTCTTCGTGTAATCTTCATATCTTGTCTTCAATCCTTCTAGTTTCTCGTGCCATGCCTCGTGTATTCCACTATGCCATATCCGCAGTGCTCAACTTTACTCGTTTCCCCTCATAAATGCGTCATTCATGCATTTTAACACAAAGTAACGGCAGTATCGACATTCTAATGTAAAAGGCATATAAATGACATATTTAGCACAAAAACTGTATCAAAACCAACTGAAAAGGAGTTATAAAAGTATATATAAAAGTGATACATCAAACTCTCCCAAACCAACTATTTGCTTGTCCCTAAGGAAAACAACAAATAGTACAAAGATCAATCATACAAATGGTGAATGAATAACTCAGAGCTAATGTCGATGAACATACAAATCTCATGCTATCCATATCTATAACAAAGTAATGACCAAAATTGTGCCAATAAAACAAATTCAAAGGCACGGGTAATAGAAGAACGCAACTCAACTCAAGATGTAACATGATACCGTAGCTCAGCCAAATACCTTTCAATCTTGCAAGACAAATTAGTTGGATTCTCGCGGATTCACTCATGCACTCATAAAGGGTGAGTTATATGTAAGATAGAAAGAATAAACTTATGAGACATGCATGCATTCTAATGTGATAGAAATTTCTCCAACTAATACGAATTCACAACAAAGATAAAAGTACATGTATCAAGGACAATAGGGTGGCAAATGGGCAAAGGGTATAGAAGTGGTTTGTGCCAAGGCACGTATGGATATGTGAGGCTAAGACGGTAGTCGCAGCGCTAAACCAAAAACCAATTCTATGATAATAAACATAAATCGTCCCAACTAGAGAAATAATATAAACTTTGACAACACATGAGAGACAATGAATTACTCTCCAAAAATGCATTAGACTTTAGTACACCCCTTATAATCTCTTAACAAAATCAAATTAAGCAATTCCTTTTTTTTTTCTTTTTTTTTTCGTTATTTTCTTTTTCTTTGCTTCTATTTTTTTTTCTTTTTTCCAACATCAGAGATTAACACAATTGCTACAAAATTTAAGCTACTACCCACATGACAATAAATGTCCCAATCCCAACCAAAGTTGCAAAAATAGACCTGAAACTCAAGCAACTGCGACTGTTCCGAAAAGGTAGGCAAATTATAGATTTTAGCTATTAAAATAGGATATGAAATGGCTACAAGGTTTCAAACGGGCTAACAAAGGGTAATGTGTAGCTTATTTGAATGGTAAGAATCGCCTTTCCTCATATACTTAATCATATGAACGTGCAAAAAGTTAAGAAACTAATGTCATACTTATGTACTTTAATATTACACATTCCACAAGGAGAACCACACTCTTAAGCCTAATTGACAAATGAGACCAGTTTATTGATGTTCCTGGCCTAGGAAGCTTTATAGATCTCAGAAATTTAAGCAGTTTACCAACATAATATTGTCAAATTTACTTAGCATAAGGCATATTATTACGGTCAAGACTTTAGTTATGAGCTTTGTTTTCATAAATAACATGTCAAAACAATGTACATGGATAACTTAAGTGGGATTCAAGTGCAAAAACAATGCAAATTATCATCATTGCTACTCAATTCACCAAGACTCGACCAAAACAAAGTAAAACATGTTTTTGTATTCTATAATTTTTTTTAAATTTTTATGGTTTTTTTTAAAAGCACGCAACATAAAATAAAAGCACGCAACTGAAAGTAAATCACAGAACATAAGTAAATATACTCCCCCAAACCTAAATGTCACAGTGTTCTTATTGTGACGCCTACAGCATAGCAATCACACAACAAACCCAGTAACCTAAAGGATCCTACTAACAAAGGGAATATGGAAATAAGAAATACAAAAAAAAGAAAGTACAAGGAAAGATAATACCAGCTGTAAAGCAGAAGCTCCCTAAAACCAGCTGCAAAGTGAGGGATGTAATGACCACCTGTCACTACTGCGCATCTCCATCATCATCATCATTGCTACCATGGATGGCATCATCAAACTCATCAACCTCCCTGAACAAGACATCCATCTCTGGGTCAGAAACACGACAACCACGACCTCCACGTCCACCATGGCCTCGAGTACGACCACCCCTAGATCCACGAGCTGTCCCAGAAGCAGAAGCTCCAAACTGACCACCATATCTCGAGGTCCCAACACCAAACTAACCTCTTTGAGAAATAGAAACCCCAATATGATCCCCAAAACCACTAACAGACACATCCGACCGAATAAGAGTGTAAAAAGGACGACCATGAGCACCAAAATCCTGACTGAACTGACCAAACTCCGCAGGAGTGACACCGTTAAAGATTAAAAACACGACTATCATCCCCAGGAGTAGTGTAATAACTTGGTGCAATGCAAGTGTACTGAGCTCCCTCAGTCAAAGTAGTAGCCTCCCTCTACTCCCACAACCGCCTGTTAGTCAAGGCAGTGTTAATTCCTTCATGCATCCTGACCTCCCTCTCAATAACTGGGTCAAAGTGATAACCATAATGTGAAGCAGAGGCAAAAGAAGGAGCAGCAGGTTGTGGCTGGAAAGAGCTATGCAAGTGAGTATGTGGTGCTCGGCGTGGTCTACGACGCCCGCCAATAGTAGTTGTAGTGGTAGAAGAAGGTAAGGTAACTAGAAAACTATCCGGGATTTAGTAAGTACGAGGAGAAGGACGCTCAACAGACTCATCCTTCTCAAGGGCAGAGATAGGTGGCAGCCCAGTATTAGGCAACTTCATCCAAGAATCACCCCTAATCTTCCAGTAAATATCAGTGCCACCAATAATATCAATATAACGGACACCATACTGTAGATAGTCATCATCCATCAAAGGAACATAATCAAGCATTGGCTCATAAGGAGCCTCACCCTGAAAGTTACAAAGACGACGAGCAAACCTGGTAATGATAGCTCTAAAGTCTAAATCGGCATGCTTCCCTGTCATATGGTCTAATGCACTACCAATAAGGGCAGGGGGACTAAACAAGAATGGTTCCTCCTGAAAGGGGTTCAGATAACTAGCCAACAACAAAAATTTTATAGACTGAACTTTACTCCTATCATGCCCCCCGTATAACAGATAACTCATCATTCTAAAAAACAGCCTCAAACAGACATGTTGTACATCATTCACAGCCATAGCACTGACATCCGCGTCAGTGTAACCAGTAAGTAATGGGAAGTAACAAACCGCAGATAATCCAGTAGGAGTAAACAAATCACCTCTAGTGTGAGGATCAATTCCCAAATACTCAGCAATTTGGTCGAAGGTCAAGGTACGCTCAACATTAAACATTCTAAACTGAATTCTATGCTGTGTCGGGTCGTAAACATAAGAACTCAAAAACTCAAGAGTCAGGGGTCGATAAGAAAGCTCGTGTAAGTTAAACAAACCCAATAACCCGAGTTGAAAGAATATATCCTCTATAGAATCATCAATGTTAAATGTTCATAATACCTTTCGATCAACACACCTAGTGTGGACATGGCCCACCTACACGCCCAGCCAATCTGTGGACGTATAGCGGTCTTTTGAAAGCCACGCTCGACAGCGTAAAAATGCCTTCGACCAGATCGTTTTAGATCAGTCGGTTTCGTCTCGGTAAGGGTCTCGAAACGATTAGAGATGTTCGAAGTCGCCACCAAGCATTTGTGGGATGCCTGGAACCCGTTCGAATTCCACTTTATACCTCGGTCAAATCGAAGCACAAAGCAGCGTTTGACATAGGTACTAAAGATAAGGAAATCGTCCCTCTTTAGCATCCTATCTCTAGAATGACTTTCGTACGCCCTGGATAAGGTCGTCCACTATCCAAAGTTTCTGAGTAAGAGGTGAAGGTACGTATTGGGAAGCCCTTTAATCAGACACCCAATCCCGCCCGCGTTTAGCGGCCTCTACTGATCGATCTTGGTTGTTGAATGCAAAAGCTGATAAAATGGTTTAAATGCATGAATGCGCATCCAATAATTTAAACCTAACATGTGAGAGCTTTCTAAGTCGGTTGGTTTAATCCACGTATCAAGTATAAGATGTCGAGTTGGATTAATGATTGATTTGCATGCAAGACGGAAATTAAACATCCATTTACCGTATTAGGTTTAGGGTGCATAACATGATCCATTTGTCTTGGTAAGGCATTTTGCAAATATGGTTTTGAATAATCGAATAGTCATCTGATCCGTCCTATATCCGGGTTAACCGGAGTTGGGATCGTCCTAGACTAATGCTGGAAGGGAACAGGCCCTGTACCAGACGGCTATAAGAGGCGCGAGCCAGCCGGCGGTGTAAGGGGCCTCCCTCTGGTTTTGAAAATGAGGAAGAAAAGGCCTGCTTGAGGTGCGGGTTAGCCAACGGTTGTATGCCGTATTCTGACTTTTTAGAAAACGTTATAAAACGTGTTAAAAATGGGTATTTGAACCCGGTTTGGTTTTGAAAGGGTCGTTTAGACTGCATTTGTCGATTTGAAGAACTAGACTCGAATAATCATCATTATTTGATAATATTCGGTGTCGGGTTCGATTTGACAAACTTGACATGAATAGTTTTGAAAATGATTATGGACTAGTTGTTTTAAGTCCATTTTGAATGTAATTAGTCGATACTCGTCATCTTACCCGGGTTAAAATCCGGCATGGTATGTAGAACCAAGGATGATTTTGTGTTGGTGACTAATATGTTTGCTTGAAAATGTAAAGAAACGAAATAAAAGGCATTAAAATACCTTATAAATGTCATTAACCAAATATTATCACCGAAACACGGATTTAACCGTCATGGTATGAAGAACCAAGGGTGAAAAATGCTTTATGGTTAAAACATGTGAAATGAAACAAAAAGGTTTCAAAAATACTTGAAATGGTAAAAACCGATTACAAATATGAAAAATGGGTTGAGGGAAATGACGAAAACAAACACGGTTGATCTCTGGTCTGAGCACCCCATTTAGGCGCGAGCCATTTGGCGACCTAAGGGGCTTCTGCCTCAGACCAAAAATCGGTTTTGGCTCGTTTATCCCATGTTTTGGTTCATGTTATGCATGTTTTAGCATGTTAAAGTCATGAAACAAATGAAAACATAATAAAAGAGGATTTTTACAACCTCATACTTAGATGTTTGGTTATGGTGAGTGACCGACGTAAGTGTAACAACTTGTTTGATCAGAAAAAACTCGGTTTAAAACCGTTTTGGTAAGTAAAGAGTGTTTTAAAAGTTTAGTGATGGTGTAGTGGTCGAAGTGGTAGGTCAAGTGGTTTAATGCACGATGACGGTACCAAACAATGTGTAAGGCTTGTGTTTACGATCGGTAGGTCGTAAACACGCGTCGGATTGTGACCTTAGAAGTCGAGTCTAGACTTTTAAGGGAGAAAAGAGGGCGGCGGACACTCGCGTAAGTCTCAAATGGGTGGCATTTGAGGGGTATTTATAGGAGAATGAGTGGTTGTGTGAGTTTTGAGCGACGTGGCCACCTGGGCTGCTCAAAGAGGCGCGCGCCACGTCGCGACACTTCGAGTTGTGTTGTCACTATCACAACAAATGCAATCATGATTTGTTCTATCCTAGGTTTTTTAGTCACATGTTTGGTACTTGACCAACATGAATCCAGGAAAACTTAGCATAGAAGGCTTGATGATATTTTGTTTTTGTGGTTGACTCGGTTTGACTCGTTGTTGGAGTCGGGATTTGAATTTTTGAGTCGGTTTTTGGTCCGGTGTCTGTTTTGCCTCTAGTTAGTGTCATTGCGACCCCGTCGTCATGCATTAAACACTCCATGTATTTTTGAAATGTTTTGAAATGTTTTGTTTTCGAAATCGTTTTAAGTTTTCCGACGTAAAGTTGTACACATACTGTCGATCAAACGCTGCGATCCCAAAACATGTTGTAGTCCGATAATTATCGGGTGTTTGTTGGAGTCTCAGCAGATACTGGGTATCTACAGAGCCCCCACTTTGACTGAGGCTTGGACTAGGCGAAAGTCAAAGTAGAGTCCCCAGGTCAATCGAAGATTACAACCTGAAGACCAAAGCGACGTCGAGGCGGCTCGAAAGGATTCGGGCCAAGGACCTACCGTCGGGAAGGGCGACGCCCAGGCGACTCGAGGGTATGAGTCAAGGACTTGTCGTCGGGAACATTTTAGAGTCTGTCGACTGTCCGTGCGGGTCGTTTAAAGTCCGTTAGACTACGTACGAAGGCTCGCCAGCTATAAGAAGAAGTCATACCTGAGCCATCCTCGGATTTGTCCTTGCATGGTTGCAGATAAATGCTCGCCAGCTGCGGTGCGTATGTGGGGAGGGCTCGCCAGCCGCGATGCGTTGTAAGGCTCGCCAGCCGCGACAAGGAAATGTACCCGAGGCATCTTCGGGATCTGTCCTTGAAAGGGTGCGGACAAAGACTCGCCAGCCGTGGTGCGTATGCGAGGAGGGCTCGCCAGCCGCGGTGCGTTGTAAGGCTCGCCAGCCAAGACAAGGAAATGTACCCGAGACATCTTCGGGACCTGTCCTTGAAAAGGGTGCGGACAAAGGCTCGCCAGCCGTGGTGCGTATGTGAGGAGGGCTCGCCAGCCACGGTGCGTTGTAAGGCTCGCCAGCCGAGACAAGGAAATGTACCCGAGGCATCTTCGGGATGTGTCCTTGAAAAGAGTGCGGACAAAGGCTCGCCAGCCGTGGTGCGTATGTGAGGAAGGCTCGCCAGCCGCGATGCGTTGTAAGGCTCGCCAGCCGAGACAAGGAAATGTACCCGAGGCATCTTCGGGATCTGTCCTTGAAAAGGGTGCAGACAAAGGCTCGCCAGCCATGGTGCGTATGTGAGGACGGCTCGCTAGCCGCGATACGTTGTAAGGCTCGCCAGCCGAGATAAGGAAATGTACCCGAGGCATCTTCGGGATGTGTTCTTGATGTGGTTGCGGACAAAGGCTCGCCAGCCATGACACGGTTGGTTAATGGACCATGGGAATAGCCGCGCTAAATGGGCTTGTTTTGAAAGTAGCGTACTCGTGATGCCGCTGGGGAAATAGTGAGCTTGGATTTTCACTATCACTATTTTTGGAATGAGCGGGTTCCGCGAGGAAGGCCCCTGCTGGTATTTGAAGGAGTAGTGAATTTGGAATTTTCACCATTCGTCGGCTTGAATTCGCAGTGGCGGTTTTGATCGCCGTTTGTTCTAATTTTGAAGGAAAATAGCAATTTTGAGTTTGCTATAGCGTTTGAAGTGACGGTTTATGTGCCGCCGTTAACATTTGAAAGAAATAGTGAATTTGGAATCTTCACCATTAATTGAAGTGACGGTTTATGTGCCGCCGTTGACATTTGATGGAAATAGCGGTTTTTGAATTTTCGCTATTATTTTTGAAGTTGGAGGAAAATAGCGATTTTGAATTTTCGCTATTATTTTGAAGTTGGCGAAAAATAGCGATTTTGAATTTTCGCTGTTATTTTTGAAGTTGGCGGTTTTGATTGCCGTTTCACTTGAAGTTTTGGAAAATAGCGAATTTGAATTTTCACTATTTGGTTTTGTTTGTTTTCGAGGAAATGACAATATTCAATATCGTCAACGAAAATTTTGGAATTTGTCATGGGAAATTGGGCCAAAGCCCAAATTTCGCTGAAAAAGAAAAGGGGAGGCCTTGTTTAGGCGCGAGACATCTGGCGATAGAAGCCGGCTTCCTTATTTTCTGTTAAAAAGACGTGAGGTTGAGCTGCGGATGATCATTCATCTTCAACCTCAAAATCTCGCCAAAATCGCCATTAAAGGACCTTCTAGCTTGCTTTTGCTTGTGCCATTATCAACAAATGTCATCTCAAGGTAACTATTTCCTCTTGATTCTTTTCAAATTTGTCGATTTTAGCTTGACTGAATTAGGGCGAAATTTTGCCCTAAAAAATCGAATTGGGCGTTTTTAATTGAGCCAATTTCGAGTGAAATTGATGTTTGCATTACGTTAGAAACCTGTTTAGGAGTATAAGGGTGCTTTTAGTGTGCATTTTGGTCTCCGTTCCCGCTCCCTATGCTCGAAAAACGTGAATGAGGCGAGAAACCGTCTCATTTCACAATGCCAAGTTTATTTTCTTGGGTAGTGGGTCCCACTAGGTTGCATTGTAGTTGGGAAAACCCATGTATGCCATTTAAGGACCTTCGTTGGGTGTTTATGGGCAAAATTGGATTTTTGCCTTTTACGACGGTCTTACGTCTGACAAAATAAGCGCCTGTTTGGGCTTGAATTGAGTCAGTTTGCCTTGAAATGGACCTTATTGGTATTTTAGGTCACCCTGAGGCGTGATAAAATCACGTTTGCCTTTTTGCGGTCGTCTTTGAATTTTGACCGGTTTGGGCTCAAATTAGCGTATGAATTGCCTTTTTGAACCGTAGAAAAAATCCCATTGTGTCGGGAATGTATTTCGGTTTGTTGGCGGACCCTGTAGGGGTCTTGCAATGCCGTTTTTGTGGTTTTGACTCGTTTTTTGCTTGAAAAGAGGGGCGAGTCGTTTTTGTGTCTTTTTTTTGTGAGTGGTTTGGGGCGGGATTGCCCCTTGTTTTTTGTATTGCAGGTTGTTTATTGGTTTTTGGGTTTATCCATTTCATGCCGTCGTAATGCTGAAATTTCGGCTGACGTTTTTTGTTTGTAGGAGAGTGTTCGGAGCAGGCCGGGTTCATGGCTGCGACTTTTGAGGAGTTGTTCGGGTCGGGCCCGGTTAGTACTCCGGTTAGCACGCCCGCCGTGGCCGTGGAGGACGTCACTGAGGAAGAGAGACCTCCTGAGCAGACTGTTGGGGCCTCAAGGGCCGTCGAGGAGTGTGAGGAGCCCGTTGTTGGGGCTGTTAGCACTGGTAGAGCTCAGACTGGGGCTGAGACGGGTACCTCCGGAAGGAGGGTTTCTTTGAGGGAGCGACGTCCTCGGGCGACTAGGCGGACGTTGCGGAACGTCAACAGGGTTGTGGAGTTGGGCCCTGTCCACCACGTTGAGTCTCGCGGTCACAAGAGGCGGAGAGCGGAGACGGCTGAGGACGATACTGGCGTCGCGACCTGGAGAGCCAGGCGAGCTATAGCCCCGCGGGGGTTGCTTTTACGGGCGGCGCCTGAGTGGGCCGAGGGTTTTGACGGTAGCCAGTTGTTGTTTCGACTGGACCGACACCTTTCCTACCGTGCTCACGAGGGCCTGGTAAGTCGCATTCCCCGGTTGAATGTTGTCATTTTTAAAGTGTCCAGCCTAAATAGGCATTCTGACGTTGTCTGTTTTTGATTTCAGGAGATCGGCACCATGAGGACTTTCTCGGGCTTTTCTACCTGCTTGGGCCTCTACGACGTTCTCCGAGCCGGGTCGAGGGCGTTGATAGAGAGGTCGGCGTTTGGGCCGTTGGTGGCCTCTTGGCAAGACATTCACAGGTCCTCGATTAGGTCGAACCTGTGTTTGATCCGCGCTATGTTGAATCGGTACTGGGACACGACATCGTCGTTCCACATGGAGTTTGGGGAGGTCGGCGTGACTCTAGAGGACTTTGCCATGGTATCCGGCCTTCCCTGTGGTGAGCTGCCCATTGAGTTTACCGTGACTCCGGAGAGAGTGTCCTCTCCTGCGGTCACTGCTTTGATCGGTACTGCTTTGCCGGAGCCTTCCGACGTCACTCTGTACCTGATTGCGAGTTCTTACGTGAAGGATCACTTCACTGAGAGGGTGGCAGGTGTTATTCCGGCGCAGTTGGCGAGCCCGGAGGCAGAGGTTGAGGCCGACGCGAGGGAGGCGCGGCTGTGGTTGTGGTACTTCTTGGGTGCCACGTACTTTGGTGACAAGGGCGAGCGCTTGTCGACCAAGGTGCTTCCTCTTCTTGCCGACCTTGACACTTTGGGTCGGTTTGACTGGGTTACGCCGGCTTTGGCGAGTTTTACCCGGTACTTGCACGCGGCGGTGCGTCCGGAGACAGTGGGAGCGGGTAGTGCTCCTGCTCTGGTTGGTCCCGGCCTCATCTTCGAGGTACAAGCGTTTTTTATGGTAGTTTTTTTTTTTTGATTTTGGCAATTTTTGAGCTAATTTGTGTTTGCTGTGTTTGATTACAGGCTTGATTGTATGCTTACTTCACTCCTCTGCGTCCAGGGACTACAGACGGTGTTCCCTCGGCTTACCCTGCTGTGAGGGGTTGGACGGTGTCTCGGAAGAAGTCGACCAAGTCGACTTATGAGGACTGCAGGCGTTGCGTGAACAAGCTTTGGGTTGCTGATGTAAGTTCTTGTTCTCTTCCCTTCTTCCCTTAGATAGAGATAGGATGATTAGGTAGTTTAAGGAGCCCCCAGTTAGCTGAGAAGCCTTGTTTCAAATGCAGTTCGTTGGGCGGCCCTGGGAGCACTACACGGGTGTGCCGGCTGCCATTACGGAGCGTTTGCGACCTCGCAGCTCCCTGTGCTTGTACTTGGAGACGGCGATTGAGCCGGTTTGGTACTTAGGCGAGCGTCTAGTTCGCCAGTGCTTTACCGAGACTTTCGTCGTGCCGGTTGACCCGCCTGAGGTGTTGTTCCAAGAGTCGACTCATGATGAGGTTGAGGAGTGCCTTCACGGTCGGGGAGGTGAGGAGCTGTTGCTGCGGGATGCCGACTACGACACCTTCCGGTTGTCGAGGCTCGCTTGGTACCCGATCGAGGTATGTTTTCCTCTTTTCTTTGTTTTCATTACCTCCCTTGATAGGAGGGTTTTTCATTTTTGATGTGGATCCAAATGGCTGGGAGTCGACCCGTTGATGAGGACTCAGCCCCCAGCTTTCACGACGGAGACCACTTTTCAGGGGCCGGATGGCGAGAATCTTCAGTTGCGCATAACAGAGCCTGCGGTGGCCGAGGTGGCCGATGCCGACATGGAGTGGAGGTTGACTGTTCTGAGGGTGAGTTCCTGACTCGAACATTTCCTCCATTTATTCTTTGCCTTACATTGTTTTGAAGGACATTTTTTGTTTTGTAGGTGACGACTGTCAGTCACAAGAACTTGTGGCGGATGGCTAACCGGAGCGCTTCTTTGGTGACCTGGCTACGAGGGAGGCTCGGCTTTCTCAGGTACGTTTTGTGTGTTGTATTTCGTGTATTTGGTGTTGTGTTTCACGTTTTTAGATCTTGAGGATCTGTTATTGTGTTTTGTAGGGCATTGCGGATCCGGCGGAGCTTGCTCGGGACCGTGCTGAGTTGGAGGCAGCCAGGTCGACGATCGCGGGCCAGGAGCTAGGGATCATCCGTCGGTACCAGGACTTGAGGCGTCACGAGGACGAGCTGCAGAGCCGAGACGCGGAGATTGCCTCGCTGAAGGCTCAGTTGGCTGCAGCGGAGGAGCTTCACGTCGAGATGGAGCGTGAGACGCTGGAGAGTTCCCCGGAGAGGGAGTTTGAGCTGGTGGTGGTGTCTGCATTGGCGGCGACTCCTAGTGAGACCAGGACTGGTCCGACGGGAGACGTTGAGTAGTCGTTGTAGTTTGTCCGTGTCTTAGACTCTTGTATGTACATATTTACATTTTGCGTGAGGCGGTGTATATATGTGTTTTTGGACTATAGTTTATTTTGTGATTGTTGGCTTTTTGTGTTGCGTTTCGGAGGAGCGTTGTCGGCTGTCGATTCTCCTTTTGCTTTGCACCAGTTCCTGCATTGTTAGCTGTAGAAAACAGGCAATAGATAGCACATACGCAAAAACGTAAACACGTAGAAGCAATTGATTGAAAAAAAATTAACCAAGATGACTTGAAGTTAAAATTGAGATTTTGAAATGAATTTTGAAAATTCCGTGACAAAATCGTCGCGTTCGGAATTCAAAAGGAATTGATTTGAAAATTTGAGCAATTAACTCGTGTCATGAATTAAATTGCATCGAAATTTTGAAAATGACTCGAAAAATATAAAACTCAAACCGTCAGGAAAGAATTTTGGAAAAATTTTTGCGAGTATATTTGGCTTTTTGATGTTATCAACTTTCAATTTTGATTTTTGAATTGCGAAAAAGCGAAAAAATTTCGGAATTTCGACTGACATGGAAACGATCCATCGCGGATCGGGGCGACTAGCCCTTCCCCCCTTTAAAAAAAGAAAGAAAAAATCCGTATGTTTAAAGCCACGACATGGAAACCGTGTCGGGTTTCGTAAAACGCGAAAAACAAGGAAATATGAGTGTGAAGAAACACAAAATTTCCCGGAATCATCCCGAAGAGGCGCGAGGTTCCTGGCGGGAGGTTTGAGGTGTCAAGAGAAAACACATGTTGAAAGAGACAAGTCAACAGCGGAAATCCTGGAGAAGCCTCAAAGAGGCGCGAGCGTCTTGGCGATGGAAGCCGGCTCTCCTCTTTTTTCTGAAAAATGCGCTGATCATTTTGTATAAATACGGACGTTTGCGCTTCATTCTGTGGGAAATAAATCTGTATACTTCCCTTAAACTTGAAGGATTATAACGATTAAATAAAGATGAACAATGGTCATAAAATAAAATATATAAACATAAGTAAAAAGATTTAGAATTAACCTCGGTCCTAACAAATATGGCCTAAGAACAATATCAAAATTGATATTCGCCTATTAGTTGCACCCAAGACGATCTGAGATATACCCTTTGATTATGCTAGAAATCAATCTAAAATTTTCTGTAAAATTTAATTGTCTTTGTGTTCTTGTGATGAGAAAGAGGAGGCAAGGTCAAGAAAAAGCATTAGGGTAGAAATAATTCTCTACCTTTCTTTTTATACAGACCGAAACTTGAAGTCAATTAGGAAAAGAAAAACGTTCCCTAATTTCGGCCAAGTGAACCGAAATAAGGAGTATTTTTCTCCTTATTTTGGTCTTTCCAAAAATATATAAAGTGTGTTAAATTGTCATCTAGTGAGGATCGAACCCATGACCTTTTGGCTTGTGTACCCTCACTATTACCACTATGACACATTCAACTTGTTGATATTAAATACAACTGATTATATTTAACTACGAATTAACAGATTAATTCGTTCAAACTAACCTTATATATATTTAATTTAAATATAACTTATTATATTTAATTTACGAATTGACAGTTAATTCGTCTTAACTTAATATTATTTAATTTTCATTAAATAATTATCTCATCAACACATTGACTAACTTTTTAGTCATTTTGGGCATCAATGTAATTATATTTCTATAACCACATTTCTCAAACACGTCCTATAGGTGTGACCTTTAGGGACCAGTTGATCACCGCCATCTGTATGATAATAACGTCAAACTTTCTAGCAAGCCAACCATTATTAGGTAAACGTTAATCAACTGATTAAATATACGAAGTATACCCTTGTGAACCTATAAGAGATTTACAAATGTTATCACACTAATTTGTGGAGGACACAAGCTCCAACACATTGTTTCATCATCCGAAACACAAAAACATCTCTACAAAACCTCTCCTTCTTCCACAAAAATATTTCATGGATGCTTTTGAGAATGCATTGCGATAATGGTGCCGGGATTTGTCGCCTCCCGAGAAGTATCAACTCGATTGCATGGGAGTTGGTCAATTGTTGGTGCTCCGTCAAGTCAAGGTGCAACCCTCGTTTCTTGAAGCATGTTCTCGGTTTTGGGATTCAAAACATCATGTTTTCGTTTTATCGAAAGGTGAAATTTGTCCTCTTGCCGAAGAAGTTGGAGCCATTGGTGGGTGGCCGGGTTGTGCTCCGGTGCTTCCTCCGATTCGGTTGTGCTACAAGGAGAAATTCCGTTCCATGTTGGGCTTATCAACAAGCCAAGTCAACTTTCTTCTTGCTCCACATGGTGTGGATATGTTGGCTCTTATCAACATCTTTTCAAATCGATTAGATGCTAATGTCTCGGAGGTGGCTAGGAGAAGGGCTCTTGCATTTTGCCTTGTCCATGTGTACCTCTTTGTTGATGTCTTGAAGAAGGAGGGGCCAAGATGTCATAGTAGCATGACCCTTATCCATGTGATTGAGCAAATGGAGCATGGTAGAGATCTATCATGGTTGGTGCTTGGAGAGATTATACAAGCCTTGGACAAGGAAGGCTCTTGTGGAGAAGCTCGCTCTTTTAGATCGCCAAGGATCCTCCAAGTGTGGCTATTGAAGAGGCTAAGGTATGTAGAGCCTCCGGTTAATCCTTTTTCTTATTCCGTCCGTCATCTCACCATGAGGAAGAAGTTGTACCCGGATAGTTTTGCTTCCACCGAGGCCTATTGGGCCGCAAGATTGGCGGAGGAGGGCGGTCCTCATATCCGTTGGGTGGTGCCGTGGTGGCACTTAAGGTCCTTCACGGGGTTTCCCGCTTCGGGTGCTAGTCTCGTTCTTTGATGGCGGTGGGTTTGAAGGTTGTTTCCTTCATTTATCCCGAAAGGCTCATGAGGCAAATGGGGCGTCAACAAAAGGTGCCCGCTCAAGATACTCTTGTTCAAGAGAATGTTTTACGGAACTCCGAGCTTGTGGAGTTCTTTGAAAGGTGGTGGGCCACTCGGCCGCTTTGGGAGGTGCCAAACCCCGCAGCCACGACATGGGTGACTCCCGCTTATGTCAAGTGGTCACGAGCTCCGTCCTTGGAAGAGAAATCCAAATTCTGTAAGGACGAGGTTGTCGACTTGAAGTATCGAGAGGTCGGCAAGGCTAACCGTGCCTTCTTTGAGGAGTATGTTGATGGAGCTACCCCCGATGTGATGAGACCACCGAAGAGGAGGAGTTCCGGCCCCAAGAATATGGTGGGCCGTGCATTGGCTCGTCTTGGGTCAAATATGGAGTCTTGTGCCAGACCGGAGGACGTCGCCGTCTTAGATCCGTTTAGGATCCGTTCCGAGGGAGAAGTCCATGCTAGGTGGGCCAACAAGAAGAACAAGGGGAAGATGTACTCCGAAGGAAAAGGTAAGGGTATAATGGAAGAGTGAAGACCTCCATTACCCACTTTATTATTATGTTGTATTATTGTTGTGAGTTTTTATTATGTTCTACTAGCTAGTTATTGTGTGTTTTGTGCTAGTTTTAGTATGTGAGGTGTGTTAGTTGACACCTTAGCTTCGACAAGTTGCAGACTCGTCGAGCTTTATTTGTTGTTGAAGTTATAATCCCTCCCATTATTAATTAAATAAGAGGATTGCTCGTGTCGGAAAGTTGTGAACGCTTGTTTCTTCCATCCGTTTTGTGAAGGCAACTCGATTTGAATCGTCCTAAACAATTGCACTTGGGAAAGTGGTATTTTGTGGAAAGGGAGAAAGGCTCATTTTTGTATTTTGTGGGGAAAGGGAATGGTTTTCCCTTTCTCTTTTTTGATGGGATTTTTTTGTATGTGGGGATGGTTGTATCCTTCTTGTGTAAGAAAGGACTGCCTACGTATCCACCTGAAGAGGTGAAATCAAACCATGATCGTAGTTCGAAATGTTTTGTGAATTTGAATTGGATTTTATGGTTGTATCCCTCAGGCATAAGAGGGACTGCCTACGTATTCACCTGAAGAGGTGAAATCAAATCATGCTCGTAGTTCAGGGGGTTTGTTTTTGTAGTGCAAATGGACGTTGCCTTTGACGGATCAAAGGACATTCGAAACGGGCAAGGTGTCGCAACTTAGACTCGATAAAACATGCAATTTCAAATAAGAACATATTGAGGAACTTGACTTAAAAGGGTTGAGGTGGTTGCTAGTTGCAAAACTAGGCTAGGTTGTTGGTTGCTAGGGCTCAAGGGTAGTATTTCTTAAGTTAGTCTAGGTTGGTCGGGTTTGTAAAGTCCTCCCCGTCTAGGTCACTCAGTCTCACTGCGCCCCCCGAAAGTATTTTCTTGACCGGGTATGGCCCGGCCTAGTTGGGTTTGAATTTTCCCGTCGGATCGACGGGTAATGGTGCTCGGACTGACTTGAGGACCAAGTCGCCCTCCCGGATGTTTCTGGGTTTGACCTTCTTGTTGAATGCCCGTTGTATACGTCATTGGTATAGCTGGACGTTCTGCAAGGCGTTGAGTCGCCCTTCGTCTAGAAGAGTGAGTTGTTCGTACCTTCGACGGGTCAATTCCGCCTCAGGGACTTGACTCTCTAGTAGGATGCGTAGAGATGGGACCTCTAACTCTACTGGTTGGACCGCCTCCATACCGTATGCTAGGTAGAAGGGTGTGGCGCCTGTCGGTGTTCGAATGGAGGTTCGGTATCCCCAGAGTGCGAATGGCAGTTTGCTCGGCCAATCGCGGTAGTTGTCTTGCATTTTCTTGATAATGGTAACAAGAGTTTTGTTTGCTGCCTCCACCGCTCCGTTGGTTTGGGGACGGTAGGGAGATGATCGATGTCGTTTGATCTTGTATTTGTCCAGCAAAGCTTGAGTTTCCGCCCGGAAGTGAGAGCCTTGATCGCTGATGATTTCATGGGGTACCCCATATCGGCAGATGATGTTGTTTTGAATGAACTTGGCCACTTGTTTGGCGGTCAAGACTGCATATGACTGCGCTTCCACCCATTTGGTGAAGTAATTGATGGCGACGAGGATGAAGCAATGCCCCTTGGTGCCTACCGGGTTGACTTTCCCGACGATGTCGATGCCCCAGGTTGAGAATGGCCAGGGTGATGTCATGGTGTATAAAAGGGATGGTGGTATGTGTTGTATGTTGGCGAAGATTTGGCAATTGTGGCAATGTTTGACGTAGTTACGGCAATCGGCTTCCATGGTTGTCCAGTAGTAACCTAGCCGCATGATTTTCCGTGTAAGCATCATTGCACTCGTGTGAGGGCCACATTCTCCATCGTGAACCTCTCCCATGACTTTCTTGGCATTGTGATGGTCAATGTAAAGGAGGAGAATTTCTTGGGGTGTTCTTTTGTATAGTTGATTTTGGTTTATCACAAATTGTGATGCAAGTAAACGGATGGCTCTTTGTCCTCTTTGATCAGAATTGGGAGGGAATTCGTTTTTGGTTTTGTAATTGAGGATGGCTTGGTACCAAGGTTCATCATGGCTTTCCTCGTCGTCGATAATGGCACAAATGTGAGCTGGCTCGCTCCGTCTTTCGACACATAGGGGCATCGATGTCATGTCGTCAGGTATGTTGAAAAGCGCGGCAAGTTTTGCCAGGGCATCAGCAAATTGATTTTCCTCTCGCGGCAAGTGGAAGTAGTCGATTTGGTTGAAGAACTCGGCCTCTTGACTGATCTTCGCTTGGTAGGGAGCTAAGCTGTCAGATCGGATTTTACATGATCTGGATACCTGATTGATGATGAGCGAGGAATCACCATGGACCCTCAGTCTCTTGATGCCAAGTGTGATGGCTGCTTGTAGGCCGATAAGACATGCTTCATATTCAGCGGCATTGTTGGTGACGGCGAAGTCCAGCTTGACCGAGATCGGAACATGTTCTCCCTCTGGTGATATAAGAAGGATTCCTACCCGAAGCCTCTCAGATTAGATGCACCATCAAAGTATAGGTCCCATGCGTCGGAGTCGGCACAAAGGATGTCTTCGTCAGGAAGTGACCATGTGTCGGTCGTTGGATCCTCGTTGACGGGATTTTCTGCTAGGAAATCAGCGACTGCTCTTCCCTTGATAACCTTAAGGGGTACAAACTTGAGATCAAACTCGGACAGCATGAGTGTCCATCTAGACAGCCTTCCGTTTAGTACGGGTTTTTCGAAGATGTATTTAACCGGGTCCATCTTGGAGTAAATGTGGACCGAGTAGTTGAGCATGTAATTCCGCAACTTCTTTGTTGACCATACAAGGGCAAGGCATGTCTTTTCCAGTTGGGTATACCTCTTCTCATACTCAATGAACTTTTTGCAAATGTAGTAGATGGCTCGCTCCTCATTGCCAACTGTTTGTGCTAGCATTGCTCCCATGGCTGTGTTGGTAACAGTCAGGTATAGGGATAGAGGAATCCCTGGTTGAGGTGGCATGAGGACAGGAGGTTTGGATATGATTTCCTTTATCCTGTCGAAGGCTTTCTGACAGTCGTCGTCCCAATCGGTGTGATCGGAGGCGCGAAGCTTCTTGAATATCGGTTCACAGATCATAGTGAGCTTGGCAATGAACCGACTGATGTATTGGACCTGACAGAGAAATACCCGAATCTCCTTCTCGTTCCTAGGCCGAGGCATTTGTTGAAGGGCTTTGATTTTGGTTGGATCAATCTCAATGCCTCTTTTGCTAACGACATGTCCCAAGAGTTTTCCGGAGATGACCCCGAATGCACACTTCTGAGGATTTAGTCTCATGTTATATTTTCGTAGACGAGCGAAGAATTTCCTGAGGGCACTGATGTGGCCGTCCCGTTCTTTTGATTTAACAATCATGTCATCGACATATACCTCTACCTCCTTGTGCATCATATCATGTAGGAGAGTGGTAGCGGTTCTCTGATAGGTTGCCCCGGCGTTGATGAGGCCGAAAGGCATGACCGTGTAGCAATATGTACCCCACTGTGTAGTGAACGCAGTTTTGTGCATGTCTTCCTCAGCCATTTTAATCTGGTTGTACCCGGCATACCCGTCTATGAATGAGAAGAGAGCATGCTCGGCAGTGTTGTCCACCAGAATGTCAACATGTGGCAAAGGGAAGTCGTCTTTTGGACTCGCCTTGTTCAGATCCCTGAAGTCGACGCAAACCCGAATTCTTTCGTCTTTCTTTGGTACCGGCACAATGTTGGCCACCCAATCCGAGTATTCGGACACTTTGATGAACCCAGCCTTGAACTGTTTGTCCACTTCTTCTTTGATTTTTAGGGCCCACTCAGGACGCATCCGGCGTAGCTTCTGCTTCACAGGTTTAGCTCCGGGTTTAATGGGTATCCGGTGCTCTGCAATTTCTCTGTCAATCCCAGGCATATCTCTGTAAGACCAGGCGAACACGTCCTTGTATTCGTGGAGGAGGTTAATGAATTGTTGTCTTTCCGAGGGGTCCAGGGTTGTCCCTATCCTAAGTTCTTGAGGTGTATTGTCGGTTCCTACGTTAATAGGTTCGGTTTCCTCAATGATGGGGGTTCTGGTTTCCCGCTTGTCAAGTTCTTTGGCTAAGTGGGGTGGGTAGTCACTCAAGTCAAATTCCTCATAGTCATTCAGAATCGCATTGCAGTTAAATTGAGACGAGTTTGCAAACTTAGCGTTCATTAAGTTGACACGAGCGAAAAGCTCGGAAAGGACAAACATCTCGTGGTCAGTCAGAGGCAACACAACAGAGGAAGTGGCCCCTGGAACAGGCTCCAGGTTGTCACCTTTTATTGGGGTGGGGGTGACCCCAGTAGACTCAGCCTCTGAATCAGCCACGACTTTGTGATAAAACAGTAGAAAGAGGACCTTGACTGGGATATCCGGAGTGTTAGGAGCTATGACAGACTCTGACTCCGACTCAGACTCTTCCTCACTTCCCTCCTTGAACATAGGGCCTTCTCCAGTTGTTATCTTGAGAATGCGGCCTTGGCGATCGGTCTACTTGATGGTTTTCCTCCAGCCCTGGGTGGCTTTCTCCGGGTCAGTATCGGAGATCAAGACGGTTGGATCAAATTGGTTGTCTTATAGGGCGATGTTGATGATGTCCTCATAGTCGAGGTGTTTGATGTTATCTTCCCCGAAGAGGAGTGTGACAGCTTGTCCGTCAAAGCATGGTGACGGCTTGGACTCAGTTGATGCAGCTTTGATGTTGTCGGGGATAAAGTAGCAGTCCTGGAAGACTTCCACTCCCGGGTATCTAGCCCTGGCCACAGAGTCATAGATCGGTTCTGGAAAGCCGTGGTAGAGTTCAGACTCCCCCTCGGGGGACAAAGTATCCGTTGAGAGTCAGGTGGTAGGGACGGAGGATGAGTCCGTGCTTCTTGCGTTTTCGGATTAGGAGGTTCATCTCCTGGATATCTTCGTTGGTAGGTTCGTATCCCAGCCCAAAGGGAATGTTGGGGACCTTAGCCTGTTTCAAGGGAGGCAATGGGTCCTTTAGTGGATTGAGCGGCAAACTCGGGAAATAACCCTGACGCATCATGATATGGTTGATCGTGAGGTTGGTGAACGGGTCACACTCAGAGGTCGCCGATTTATCAGTTATGGCGTTTATGGCTTGGAAACCCCACATTTCATTGTCGTCCTCCTCAATGGCTTGGGAGGCTACCCCTCTTCTCATAACTGCTTTGATTGGGGAAGCGGGGATCATGATCGTTTTCCCGTTGAAGGGGACCCTGATCTTTTGGTGGAGCGTTGATGTGACCGCCTTGACGGTGTGAATCCAGGGACGTCCCAGGAGCATGTTGAAGGACGCGTCGATGTCGACCACTTGAAAACTGGTTTGCCTTTCCAGTGGCCCGGTTGCGACGACCAAAGTGACTAGCCCAGCGACCTTGCGACGAGTGCCATCGTAGGCGCGTACTCCTTGATTCGTTGGGATTAGATCAGATTCCTTGATACCCAGCCTGTGGGCAGTTTTGAGAGGATTGACATTCACGGCGGAACCGTCATCCACGAGGGCCATGGGTATATTTTTCTGGAGGCATTGTACGGTGATGTACAGAGCCAGGTTATGATTGGCTCTGAACAGAGGGATATCCTCGTCGGAGAAGACGACCGGGTTACTCAGATCAGGAGCGTCCCTTGTCATGTGCGCCACTATTTCTTCTGGGGAAGAGGTGGAGGGCACTGTTAATTTTCCCAAGGCCTGCAGTAAGGCCTATCGGTGCTCAAAAGACGTTGCGATCAGTTGCCAAATTGAGATTTCGGCTTTTGCTTTCTGGAGTTGTTTCAAGATTGAGTTCTCGGGAGCCTTTGGTTTAGTGTCCGCTTCCGGGACGATTTGGTCATTCATTGTTGGAACGGCCGTTGAGTTGCTCGGATTCTGATAGGGACGTCCGGATCGGGTGAGATGTCCGATTTCCATCGTCCGCTTTTCCTTCCCCGGGATGACATATACATCTTTAACATCATCCCGCCATATGCCGTTAATTTCAGGATCTCGAGGATACCTTGGAGGGGTATTCCTCGGTGGGTAGTTCTTGTGGGAAATGTTTTTGTGAGGGCAATTTTTATGGGGGTAGTTATTTTGAGGGTAGTTATTTTGAGGGTAGTTATTTTGAGGGTGATTTTCGTGAGGTCTATGACAGTATGGTCGCGGGAGCAATCCATCCTGGGATGAGTAGTTTTGAATGCTTGGGGAATTCTCCCTCGGACGCGGTGTTGGGGGATTGAAGATGAGTCGACGGTAGGCGTCGTCGAGTCGGGCTATTCTCTCAGAGAGGCTGGCTATGGCCTCTTCAACTTGCTGAAACATAGTGAGCATGGTGGCGATCGAACACGAACACTCCGTCTGAAGGATCCTTTTCCAGAACATTCACCTCGTCGTCAATTGGCAAGATGAGATGAGAGCAGTCTAGGGTCGGCTCATCGTCAGAGATGGCGTGAATTCCCAGAGGATTCGTTTTGTTGTTCGGTTTAGTTGGTGGGGGTATGGGCAAATCTCCTTTCTCAATCATGTCCTGAATGAGGTGCTTGAGTTTGAAGCAATTTTCGGTATCATGCCCTTTCCCTCGATGATACTGGTAGTAGGCACTGGGGTTCCAAAATCGGGATTTCTTGGCGTCGGCCGGGTCCGGGGTGGGCCCGATCGGTTGTAACTTCCCTTGGTCCATGAGCCTTTTCAAGGCACTTGCATAAGTCGACCCTATGTTGGTGAACACTCTCTGGGGGCGTTCAGTTTTCTTGGCAGATGGTTCAACGAGGTTGACCTCATCAATCTTGTTTGTCTGACCGTAAGGGCGAGATCCGGTTGAGGTGGATCCTTGATAACCCCTGCCAGTGGTCTTTGCTAAGACACCCTTTCGGAGGTCGTCCTCAATACGTGTCCCCAGAATCTGCAGATGTTGAAAAGTTTTGATATTTTGATACCTCAGCTGGTTGGCATAATCCGGGCGGAGTTTGTTGACAAATTTTTCCACCAGAGTTGATTCACTCGGCTTACTGAGCAACTGATTACTCACCCTCCTCCAACGGGTTAGGAACTCAGTGAATCTTTCCTTGTCGTTTTGGGTTAACACCTCGAGAGTACGGGTGTTGGCCTGGATTTCGACGTTGTCGGCATACTGTTTGGCAAACTCAACTGCGATCTCATCCCAAGTGGTAAGGTTTTTCGGGTCCAAGGAGTAGTACCATTGGCGAGGAATCGGCTCCAAAGAGGATGGGAAGATTCTGGTAAAAAGCTCTTGTTTGACCCCCTTGATGGCCATGTAGTCTTTGAAAGCACGGATGTGGTTGAGTGGGTACTCTACTCCCTTGAACTTAGGCACATCAGTCAGGGTGAAGTTGTCAGGTAACTGGTCCCCAACAGGCTCGAACCTTCGGTTATTTTCAAGGTGGATGTTGTTACCCCGGGCTAGGAGTTGTTCTTCCAAGAGTTTCAGCCTCTTCTCAGTTTCAGTCAGAGGTGGGGTATTAAGTTCCCCAATTTCCTTGTTCTCGAGGGCGTCGATACGGGTCTCGACGAGATCCAGAGTGACCTTAAGAGCGGTGAGCAGGCTGGCTAGCTGATCAGTTGTGACATCTCTGTTGTTATCATTGTTGTTGTGGTTGACAGACGAAGTTGAAGACGGGGCCATGGCTCTGAGGCAGAAAAATGGCTCACATTACAACTCAATCCGACATCGTTCCAAGACTGAACGCAGACAACACAAAGGACGAGACAAAGATTGACTCAATAAGACGGGGTGACCGTGTGTGGTCCCTCGATGTTGACTCGATTTATGACGTGACGGTGTTTGACCGAACCTTTGACACGAGTCCAATCATGACGGCATGACGTCATTGGACGGGTCTCGTGGTGAGACGACTCATAAGTAAAGACCCATAAGTACGTTTGCTTTGACTCGATAGACACGAGGCGGAATTGGAATGGTGGACTGAAGTTTTCAAAAATAGAAATTTTCAAAAAGATTCATTTGTCGCTTTAATGAGCGGCTTCCGAAGATAGAAATATCCACAAGTCGATCAGTTGAAAAGGGTTTGTCTTAAGTTTATTTGCAAAAGACGGTTTGAGTTTGAGTCGGCTCGGAAGACAGTGCATCATTTCCCAAGACGGTTTTGAAATTCAAAATTGTATGTTTTGAAAATCGGGTTTGAAATGTTTGAAGAGGTCTCGGGGACGGTGCATGGTCCTCGGGATCCCGAAAGTGTCTCGAGAAAAGGGTGTGTGCTTTTCTCGGGTTTTGAAAGAAAGCCATTTTCGGCGCGAAACGGGTTAAAATTCGTGTCTAGACGCGGCGATTATAACGGCGTAAAAAGGTGATTTGAAATGGTTATACAAAACCGGGTTCGAAAATCGTCATTACGACGGCCTAGAAAGGCGTGTTGAAATGGTTATACAAAACCGGGTTTGAAAATCGTCATTATGACGGCCTAGAAAGGCGTGTTGAAATGGTTATACAAAACCGAGTTTGAAAATCGTCATTACGACAGCCTTGAAAGGCGTGTTGGAATGGTTATACAAAACCGAGTTTGAAAATCGTCATTACGACGGCCTAGAAAGGCGTGTTGAAATGGTTATACAAAACCGAGTTTGAAAATCGTCATTACGACGACCTAGAAAGGCGTGGTTCGGTCGGCGAAAGACCGAGGTTTGAAATGGCCATTATAATGGCGCAAAAAGGCGGTTTTTGAAAGTTTGAAAATGACACGGAAGGACTTATGATCAAATAGCACATAAGCACTCACAGTTCATTATATTATGCATCATGCTGACACGGGTTTTGGCTTTGAAGGGTGGGTTACACACCAAGCAATCAAACCATGATTTGCGAGAGGGATACCAATCCAAACAAAATGTGTAAGGAGGGTGCCCTAGCCTCGTGCTCGAAAGTGATGAAAGCTCTTTGACGAAACAAAAATGTGTAACGTCAATGGTATGCTTGACTCAATCGGGATTCGAAACGCGGGGATGAGAAAACTCATGCCGACGGGACGAGCCAATTGGTTGAAAAGGGTTAGGTTGTGGGCCCAGACAAGGAACCCGACCGTGACCGTAATATCAATTAATGCATTCCAACCAAAACCTCGTTCGAGTCTCACCATCTAGGGATCACAAAGACGTAAGTGTCCTAGTTTTCCCAGTGAGTCGCCATCACTGTGGACATGGCCCACCTACACCCCCAGCCAATCTGTGGACGTATAGCGGTCTTTTGAAAGCCACGCTCGGCGGCATAAAAATGCCTTCGACCGGATCGTTTTAGATCGGTCGGTTTCGTCTCGGTAAGGGTCTCGAAACAATTAGAGATGTTCGGAGTCGCCACCAAGCATTTGTAGGATGCCTGGAACCCGTTCGAATTCCACTTTATACCTCGGTCAAATCGAAGCACAAAGCAGTGTTTGACATAGGTACTAAAGATAAGGAAATCGTCCCTCTTTAGCATCCTATCTCTAGAATGACTCTCGTACGCCCTGGATAAGGTCGTCCACTATTCAAAGTTTCTGAGTAAGAGGTGAAGGTACGTATTGGGAAGCCCTTTAATCAGACACCCAATCCCGCCCGCGTTTAGCGGCCTCTACTGATCGATCTTGGTTGGTTGAATGCAAAAGTTGATAAAACGATTTAAATGCATGAATGCGCATCCAATAATTTAAACCTAACATGTGAGAGCTTTCTAAGTCGGTTGGTTTAATCCACGTATAAAGTATAAGATGTCGAGTTGGATTAATGATTGATTTGCATGCAAGACGGAAATTAAACATCCATTTACTGTATTAGGTTTAGGGTGCATAACATGATCCATTTGTCTTGGTAAGGCATTTTGCAAATATGGTTTTGAATAATCGAATAGTCATCTGATCCGTCCTATATCCGGGTTAACCGGAGTCGGGATCGTCCTAGACTAATCTTTGGAAGGAACAGGCCCTGTACCAGACGGCTATAAGAGGCGCGAGCCAGCCGGCGGTGTAAGGGGCCTCCCTCTGGTTTTGAAAATGAGGAAGAAAAGGCCTGCTTGAGGCGCGGGTTAGCCAACGGTTGTATGCCGTGTTCTGACTTTTTAGAAAACGTTATAAAACGTGTTAAAAACGGGTATTTGAACCCGGTTTGGTTTTGAAAGGGTCGTTTAGACCGCATTTGTCGATTTGAAGAACTAGACTCGAATAATCATCATTATTTGATAATATTCGGTGTCGGGTTCGATTTGACAAACTTGACATGAATAGTTTTGAAAATGATTGTGGACTAGTTGTTTTAAGTCCATTTTGAATATAATTAGTCGATACTCGTCGCATCGTGCTGGGTTAAAATCCGGCATGGTATGTAGAACCAAGGATGATTTTGTGTTGGTGACTAATATGTTTGCTTGAAAATGTAAAGAAACGAAATAAAATGCTTTAAAATACCTTTTAAATGTCATTAACAAAATATTATCACCGAAACACGGATTTAACCGTCATGGTATGAAGAACCAAGGGTGAAAAATGCTTTATGGTTAAAACATGTGAAATGAAACAAAAAGGTTTCGAAAATACTGGAAATGGTAAAAACCGATTACAAATATGAAAAATGGGTTGAGGGAAATGACGAGAACAAACACGGTTGATCTCTGGTCTGAGCACCCCATTTAGGCGCGAGCCATTTGGCGACCTAAGGGGCTTCTGCCTCAAACCAAAAATCGGTTTTGGGTCGTTTATCCCATGTTTTGGTTCATGTTATGCATGTTTTAGCATGTTAAAGTCATGAAACAAATGAAAACATAATAAAAGAGGATTTTTACACCCTCATACTTACATGTTTGGTTATGGCGAGTGACCGACGTAAGTGTAACAACTTGTTTGATCGGAAAAAACTTGGTTTAAAACCGTTTTGGTAAGTAAAGAGTGTTTTAAAAGTTTAGTGATGGTGTAGTAGTCGAAGTGGTAGGTCAAGTGGTTTAATGCACGATGACGGTACCAAACAATGTGTAAGGCTTGTGTTTACGATCGGTAGGTCGTAAACACGCGTCGGATTGTGACTTTAGAAGTCCAGTCGAGAATTTTAAGGGAGAAAAGATGGGGGCGGACACTCGCGTAAGTCTCAAATGGGTGGCATTTGAGGGGTATTTATAGGAGAATGAGTGGTTGTGTGAGTTTTGAGCGACGTGGCCACCTGGGCTACTCAAAGAGGTGCGAGCCACGTCGCGACACTTCGAGTTATGTTGTCACTATCACAACAACCGCAATCATGATTTGTTCTATCCTAGGTTTTTTAGTCACATGTTTGGTACTTGACCAACATGAATCCGGGAAAACTTTGCATAGAAGGCTTGAAGATATTTTGTTTTTGTGGTTGACTCGGTTTGACTCGTTGTTGGAGTCAGCATTTGAATTTTTGAGTCGGTTTTTGGTCCGGTGTCGGTTTTGACTCTAGTTAGTTTCATTGCGACCCCGTCGTCGTACATTAAACACTCCAGGTATTTTTGAAATGTTTTGAAATGTTTTTTTTTCGAAATCGTTTTAAGTTTTCGACGTAAAGTTGTACAAAAACTGTCGATCAAACGCTGCGATCCCAAAACATGTTGTAGTCCGATAATCATAGGGTGTTTGTTGGAGTCTCAGCAGATACTGGGTATCTACACCTAGTTGGAGACATATGATAATTCTCCATCAAATCCACAAATTTCTCCCTTTGCACATTGTCCCGGAACTCAACGAAAGGGTATTCCGGAACCGGTCCAAGCTCTTCCTCTTCCTTCTCGGAAGTCTTTATTATCTCGGGTTAACGGACGAGAGTGCGCCTCTCCCGTTGTCTTTTGTTGCCTTGTCCTCGGTTTGACATACCTACAAAAGACATTCATACAATTACAAACCAATTTTAATGCCAAAATAGCTAACGTTTTTAAGACAACGTGAGTCGGAAATTTTGATTTCGGGGTTGAAAATCGTACATAAGCTATGTAAATGGCAAGGAAATTGCAATTATATGACAAATAATGAAGATTTCAAGAAAATAAACACAATTACAAACCAATTTAATGCATCATATCAACCCGGAAATATGAACCCTAATTGCCAAATTTTCGAAATTAGGCCTTTAATTCATCAATTAATGGGTTAAAAAGCAAGGAAATAGCAATTGTATATGAGCAATGGAAGATTCAAAGCAAGAAACACAAGAAACAAGCAACATATTCAACAATTTTGGACCAATTAATGTAAAAAACGACGCACTTACTTGAATAATTAAAGCAATGAATCACACAAATAAGCACAAAGGAGTGAATTAATTTGCAATAGATCAATTTAGCACAAATTAGAATGAAGTTTGATGATGATATGAGTGATTTAAAGTAATGGGTGATGTAAATTAAGGAGAGAAAAACAAAGAGATAATGACGGAAATAATAAGGAGGAAGCAATAGAATGAGAAAAGAGAGAAAAGAGTCGTCTTGTACAAAACACGGAACCGGGTTCGAGCTGGGTACTCGATCGAGCCTGAATGCACTCGATCGAGTATTCAATTCCCAAAAATTCCAACTCTTGACATTTGCAATTTAATTTAATTTTCCCTGGTTCCTCGATCGAGTACTAGTAGACTCGATCGAGTGCTCAATTTCTTTCCACTTTCTCGCCAATACGTCAATTTTCGCCTTGTAATCTGTCATTGCTGCAAATATACTTGTAAACACATCAAATACTCTCCCTCACATCACTAAAAACTTATGAAATAACATAATTAAAATGCGATTAAATCAAATTAAATTCTTAAATTACAAATTATTACAAGTCCTCTGAGCTACCTCTCAGTAGCAGTGGTTTAAGTGGTCCCGCACGACCGTATTACCTCATCAGTAAGAGGAATCAATGGTGAAGAGTTCAACGACCTCTATCACCCCATCATAGGCACCGTCATAATAGACCTTCAAACGTTGCCCATTCACTTTAAAAGTCTCACCTTTGTCAGTTTGCAGTTTGCAGTGTAACTGACCCAAATTTGTTCACTTTAGCAACAGTGAACGGTCCTGACCATCTACTCCTTAGCTTACCTAGAAACAAACACAAATGAAAATTAAATAATAATACCTTTTCATCAACATGGAATTCTCGTTGCAAGATGTGCTTGTCATGCCACTTCTTCACTATCATAGGCATGCTGTCAAAACTCATCAAGCTCGTTCAACTGCATCAATATTCTCTCACCCACCAGTGAGGGATCCATATTTAGCTCATTTATGGTCCACATAGCCTTGTACTCGAGCTCCACAGGTAGATGGCAAGATTTTCCATAGACCAGACGGTATGGTGATGCTCCAATCGGGGTTTGTATACAGTACGGTAAGCCCATAAAGTATCATCAAGCTTACGACTCCAATCTTTTCTATTTTTGCTCACTACGTTCTCCAAGATTTGTTTCAATTCTCTATTAGAAACCTCCACTTGCCCACAAGTTTGTGGATGATAGGCCAATCTTCTACGGCGTGTAACGCCATATTTTTTTCAATTAAGAATTAATATGACGTTCATTAAAATACTTACCCGCATCACTAATAACTGCGCGAGGTACTCCAAACCGTGGAAAGATGATCTTCTGAAACAGCTTCACAACTCCCTTAGCATCGCAAGTAGGAGTGGCAATGGCTTCCACCCACTTAGAAACATAATCAACAACCACTAAAATACACTGATTCCCATGGAAGTAGGGAATGGCCCTTGGTAGTCAATACCCCAAACATAAAAAATCTCCACCTATGAGATCCCAGTTTGAGCCATCTCGTGCCTCTGCGAAATATTGCCCATCCTTTGGCATGCATCATAAGAACGGACAAAAGTAGTAGCATCCTTCAAGATAGTTGGCCAAAAGAAGCCCGACTGCATCACCTTAGCAAAGGTCCTAGATGGACCATGATGACCACCATAAGAAGAAGAGTGATAGTGAGAGAGAATTACATGTACCTGACCCTCTGGAATACACCATCTATAAATACCCTATGCGCACTCCCGGAACAAGTATGGATCATCCCAGAAATACCGCTTCACAGCATGCACAAATCTCTTCTTCTACTGATAAGATAAGTCAGGAGGAAGAATACCTCCAACCAAGTAATTGGCATAATCTGCAAACCACGGAGTACCCATAGTAATAGCAAGTAGATGATCATCTGGAAAAGAATCATCAATAGGCAATATATCTTTTCCTGCAAATCTCAGACGAGACAAATGATCTGAAACAACATTCTCTGTACCCGACTTATCGCGGATTTCCAAATCAAATTCTTGCAATAATAAAATCCAATGAATAAGTCGCGGTTTAGGTTCTTTCTTAGTCAGAAGATACTTCAATGCTACATGGTCAGTATGAACAGTCACCTTAGAGCCCACACGATAAGCTCTAAACTTGTCTAAAGTATAGACAACTGCAAGAAGCTCCTTCTCTATCGTAGCATAGTTGATTTGCGCATCATCAAGAGTATTACTTGCATAATAAATAGCATGTAACACTTTATCTTTTCTCTGACCCAAAACGGATCCAACTGCATAATCACTGGCGTGACACATTATCTCAAAAGGTAGATCCCAATCCGGAGCACGGATTATAGGAGCTGAGATAAGAGCCTGTTTAATCCTCTCAAAAGACTTTACACACTCATCAGTAAACACAAAAGGAGCATCTTTGTGGAGCAGTTGGGTTAGAGGTTGAGCAATTTTTGAAAAATATTTAATAAAGCGACGATAGAATCCTGCATGACCAAGAAAACTACGCACTTTTTAACATTAACCGGGTACGGTAGTCGCTCAATTACCTCAACCTTAGCTTTATCCACTTGGATACCTTTACCTGACACCAAATGACCAAGTACCACCTCTTCAGTAACCATGAAGTGGCACTTCTCTTAGTTGAGCACAAGATTTATCTCTTCACAGCAAAACCTTAGTCAAGTTTCTCAAACAAATATCAAAGTCAGTACCATAAACACTGAAATCATCCATGAAGACTTCCATAACAGACTCTATGTAATCTGAAAATATGGCCATCATACAACGCTGAAAGGTAGCTGGGGCATTGCAAAAACCAAAAGGCATTCTCCTATATACAAATACACCATATGGACATGTAAAAGTAGTCTTTTCCTGATCGTCAGAATGAATGGGTATCTGAAAGAATCCGGAATAGCCATCTAGGTAACAAAAATAACTATACATGCTTGTCTTTCCAACATCTGATCAATATAGGGAGGTGGGAAGCGGTCTTTCTCAGTGGTTGGGTTCAGCTTCCTATAATCTATACACATTCTCCATCCTGTAACAAGTCTAGTAGCAATTAATTCATTTTTATCATTCTTTACAACTATAGTACCTCCCTTCTTTGGTACAACCTGGACAGGACTGGCCCACTTAGAATCAGAAATAGAAAAAATAATGTCAGCATCAAGTAATTTCTATACCTCTTTCCTTACCACCTCCTGCATTAGAGGATTTAACCATCTCTGTCCTTGCGCACTAGGCTTGTGACCTTCTTCCAGGTGAATACGGTGCATACAAAAATCAGGACTAATACCTTGTAAAGCATCAATGCTATACCCAATAGCCTTTTTATGAGTCTCAAAACGGCCAACAAAGCAGAAAGTCGGCCTTCAGTTAGGCTAGCATTGAAAATTACTGGGTTCATTTCACAGTCATCCAAACTTAAGAGGAGAGGGAAAGGGTCTAAGTTCAGGTTTCTTTACCTCCATAGCTTTAGATGGGCTACCTAAGTTGTATACCTTTTCCTTTGGGCATTCCTCTCAGTTAGCAATTTCTCAAGCTCATCAACTTCCTGACTCCATGAACCCATCTCAGCAGCTGAATCATATATAAGGGCAATCTCCAGAGGATCCATGTTCAAGCACAAAGCAAGACACTCATCAATAGTAAAATCAATAACATCAATACTATGACAAATTTCTTCTATCATGGGATGTTTTAAAGCTATTTCTAAGTTAAAAATGAAGAGTCAAGTACGAGAACACCTAAGAGGGGGAGGGGGTGAATTAGGTGTCCAATTAAAAATTTTAAGCTTGAATTAAGCTTCTTTGAAATCTAGGACAATAGACTAAACTGATATGGACACTACTTTGAATGATAAAGGTGTTTATACTTAGAACTATTTGAGTTAGAAGTATATACACACGAATTCAGCTCAGTATATGTCACTGTAAAGTCGACTGTTGCACATATCAGAAAAGTATGAATGAAAGAGTATTTTTCTTCAACTTACCAATGAAGATATAAAGTGAATACTTTTTAAGTTGAATACTCTTAGCAATGAAAATATTAAGTGAATCCTTTTTAAGTTGAATACTTGAGATACTTAATCTTTTTAAGTTCACAAGATTGAATCAATCAGCTGGTCTAAGACACAGTATTGAACACTGTGACACAGACAGATTGCGAGATAAACAAGATATAAATAAGGATAACAAACGTAAAAGTAAATAAACAAACAAGACGATGTTTTCAAAAATTAGTTCAGCCTCTACTCCGAGGCCTACGTCTAACCATTATTTTATTGCTTGTTTAGAAATTTACACAAACTTACTAAACCCCTTACAATGAAAATAACTCGCCAACCTACTCCGGTTGCACTTGCTTGAAGCTACTCCGCTTCAAGACTTAAGTTCTATCTCACAGGTTTACAGAATCTTTGAATCTCAATTGTTCACTTAATGAACATGGAGATCACAATTAAGATCTAAACACGAGAATCATGGAATAAGTTCAGATGCCACAGTACAGCGAACTGATACATGGAGATTTACAGCTCTTTTGAAAAACGATTGAAGACTTTTAAAATAGAAAACAGTTTTGCAAATAAGTTGAAGAACAAGAGCTGATGTCCTGCAATGTTTTTTAACAATTAATGCTCAGAAAAGTCTTGGGTAATAAATGATGCAAAGGCTCCTTATTTATAGTGGAAACAATCACCTAAAGAGTACACTTTAAAGTAATTTAATCCATTAAAAAATTAAGTAGCCTTTGAGTGATGGTAAGTGTTAGGGGTTGCTTAAGCACACAAAACTTTAGCCTTTTTCAGAAAACTAAACCCCAAACACTCAACATGTGACAACTTACCACAAATGGAAGAGTACTTTAGTACTTGACTAAATCAACTTTCCATTTATGTAAAAGTAAATGCACAACTTTAGAGGAGTCAACATGTGAGATTTGCAAATTGATATTTCAAATTTGTTTTCAAACTGGGATAATTCAAATGTAAAATATTTGAGAATATGAAATTTGTAAATATTTTGACACTTAAACATTTCGTATAAAAGTTCCTCCATACGGTAGTATCAGAAACCACAGTGCACAACACTATTGCATGGTTTTGCAGCCACTTGACGTAAATGAGAATGTTACACTTACTCTTACAATTTTCGACTAAGGCTATGATCATATCATTGTCTTGACTTCTTGTTGGCTTCATCTTGATCATGTTCGGCCTTCTTGAAAGTCCATTTGATTGATCAATCACTAAGCATTTGTAATCGTTTATAACATTTGACTAAGGCAACGGGATTTCTTGTCATAACTTCATCTTGATCATTCTTGAACATCTTTGAAAATTCATTGAGTGCTTCAAATGCTAAACATTATAATTAAGAAGCAAACAATTAAATAACAATGAAACTTGTCATCATCAACCAAGTGTGTTCTAACAAATTCTCCCTTTGATGATGGCAAGTTTAAATAATGTGTGAAGTTCCCTCTTAACTTATGGTTAGCCGGTCTTTAAGCATTCAACATAAAACATATAAAACATGATCAAGGCATGAAAGAGTTAATATACTTAGCCTAAGTAGAACATCTAATCAAGGTCGTAAGACATATTACGGTGAACGCAAGCGTAAGAGTTAAGGGGTCACACATAAAACATAATTAAACTACTTTCCCCTCTTGACATCATCAAGGGAGGGCAAAACTTAGTGACAAACATAGTTTGACATAGTTTAACAACAAACAAGGCAAGGTTCAACAAATAAAATAAGTACGGTTTGCAAAAGAATTTGGAAAACATTAAGCCAAAATGGGTTATGGTAATGGATAACAGGGCTAGAAATGGGGTTAATCAAGGCATCATCAGGGCTAGAAAACATTAAGCCAAAATGGGGTTATCACTAGCCAATTGAGTAACGACTACAAGGATCTTACTCAAGTTTCAAGGATTAGGAAAAGAGTTGGTGATTGCGGATTGGGTAGAGGATTGGGTATCAGATGCAACATTCACCTTGACGGTGGCATAGATCTTTTTATTGAATTTTTTAAATTTTAAATTTTTTTTATTTTTTGGAATCTTTGAACTTGAACACCTTTTTATTTTGTTTGAAATAAGCTTGGTGACAATGAGCTTATCATGTTAGTTTTCTTCCAAGTCATCATTAAGGATTTCAAAGATTTTCTCATTTGTAGCATGTGGTAAGGGCAATGGGTCAAGTCTATTATTGGACATACAATCTTCATTCAAATTACCAACATCTTCATGAATTTCATCTTCATTTTGAACCCCAATATTCTGGTCATCTTCCTCAATTAGAGGCGTGGTTTTCTTTCGTGTCACAGTGACACGGGTTGTGGCATCAGTTTTGGGAGGATAAATAACCTTGGGTTTCTTAGAGGAAATGGGTACTTCAACATATAAGCTTCCCAACTTTCATTTGTGGCAGCGAATTTAATGGGAGAAGTCATTTGTTTCTTTGAATTTTCCTTTTTTTTTGGGTCATAAGAATCTTGAAGATTTTGAGGTCTCGGTCGGAGGAGGATTTTGTAGGCATTTTTAAAGTGGATTCGGACGGTTTTAGTGACATGCAGGAGGTGGAGAGGTTTGATTTTTGAATGTGGGTTGGGTAGCTCAATGCAATAACAACTCAAATGTAAGCATAATTATTCATATTTTTTGAACCATATTTTTGCAGGAAGTAAACTAGTTAACAACTAGGGTCATCACATGTATGTCCTCATCTTTAGTCAATCATTAAGGAAAATAAAATAATATGAATCACATATCACCCAATAAACCAATTTCCAACCGAAGTTTTACGAATTGTTCTCTTTCAAACGGTTTTGTAAGAATGTCCGCTAATTGATTTTCCGTTCTACAAAAACTAAGACAAATATTTCTTTTTACAACTTGATCACATAAAATTGATGTCTAATGTCAATATGTTTAGTTTAGAATGTTGTATTGGATTCTTTAAGGTGTTAATCGCACTAGTGTTATCACAAAAGGTAGAAGTTGTGTCGAAGATAATACCATAGTTATGCAATTGTTGTCGTACCCAAAGAATCTGTGCGCAACAGAGTACTGCACTAATGTATTCACTTTCAGCCGTGTATAGTGTAACAACATCTTGATTCTTGAAGGCCCATAAAATGAGGCAAGGACCCAAGAAAGTGTCAATACTCAATGTGCTCTTCCTATCCACCATGCTACCTGCAAAAACCTACAAGATCAAGATTGTAATGAGATGGATATCAAAGATATAGGTTTGTGTTCCAATTAAGTACTCAAAAATCCTTTTGACGACTTTGAAATGTGATTACTTAGGACTTGATTGGAAGTGCGCACACAAGCATACACTAAATTGTATGTCGGATCGACTAGGGGTTAAATAAAGTAATGAACCAATCATACCTCGATACATGATTTCACTAACACTCTTACCATTTTCGTCTTTGTCAAGTGTGATATTAGAAACCATTGCTGTAGCAAGAGGTTTAACATTAGTCAACCCAAACTTACTTAGCATTTTCTTCAAATACTTTTGTTGATGAATCATTGTACCTTTCTCACTTTGTTTGATTTGAAGACCAAGGAAAAATCCAAGTTCTCTCATCATGGTCATCAAATTCAGAAGTTATTATATCCAAAAAGTATTTAAAAAGGACGTCATTTGTTGCACCAAAAATAATGTCATTGACATATACTTGTACAAACAACAGTTCCTCGCACTGTGACTTGATAAACAATGTCTTATCAACCAAACCATGTAAACAACATTTTCCAACAGAAACTTTAAAAGCCTATCATACCAGGCCCTAGAAGCCTGTTTTAAACCATAAAGTGCTTTATCAAGTTTTAAAGCGTGGTTATGGAACTCATTGTTTATAAAGCCCGGTGGTTGTTCGACAAAAATCTCTTCTTCAAGATATCCATTTAGGAAAGCAGTTTTTACATTCATTTGAAAAAGTTTTTTGTCAGCATGAGATGCAAAAGCTATAAGCATACGTATGGCTTCAAGCCTAGCTACCGGTGCAAAGGTTTTATCATAATCGATTCCCTCTTATTAGTTAAAACTTTGCACCACTATTTTAGCTTTGTTCCTTACGATTTGCGCTAAAATCATCAAGCTTATTGCAAAAGACCAATGTTTTACCAATACAGTACATTGGCCTAGAGGTAAGATGTCATACCTCATTCCTTTCGAATTGATTTAATTCCTCTTTCATGGTTATCACCTAGTATGCAATAGTGAGTGCTACTGTGACATTGACAAGTTCAATTTGAGAGAGGAATGCATTGAAGGCACAAAAGTTTTGGAGCGAGGATCTGGTTTTCATTCCAAAATTTAGATTACTGGTTAGAATTAAGAGAGGGTGAGAACTTTGGTGTTTCCATATTTCGGGAGCAAGAGTGTTTGAGGCTTTGTTTGATTCTGGTGTCACAGTGGATGTCACTATTGCATCAAAGTTATTTTTTAATGTTGAGTGGTGGGCAATTTCTATTTGATAAGGTTGCTCACTTGCATCCTCATTCCCCCCCCCCCCCCCCGTAATATGAACTAGCATCGTCTTGACATGAGGGAGGGTTAGTTCCCCCTTAATTTTAGCCAGCTTCATCATGCAACAGTGGCTCCAACTGTTGCTCGGCCTCGTTATCTACTTGATCCATATTTTAACAAATCATCCCAATCTCCAAATCATCATCCTAATCTTCTTGAACCTGTCCATTAGACACAAAAAGGACTAGATTCTTCAAATATGAAATGAATGCTTTCTTCCATTTTAATGGTTATTTTATTGTGCACTTTATAAGCCATGTTATGATCCGAATATCCAATAAAGACGACCTCATCACTATGAACATCGAACTTATCCAAGTTGTCTTTCTCAATTTTTTTGAACAAAGTATTTGCAGCCAAAACATCTTAAGAGGGAATATTGGGATTTCTTCTTTGCAACAAATCGTAGGGAGTTTTATTAAGAATTTTACGTATCATAACATCATTATAAATTAAGCATAAAAGTGTTGATGGCTAAAAAATAACTTCTTTGATAACTTACTACTTAGAAACATGGTCCTAACCATATTTTCAAGATACAGTTCATACGTTTAACAACCCCATTTTGTTGAGGTGTTTTACATTGAAAAAGTTATGGCTAACACCATGTTCATCACAATGGGTTTTAAATGATGAATTCTTAAACTTCGTTCCATGGTCGGGTAAAAAAAATCAAATTTATTTTACACACTTTTCAACCAAATAAGAAATTCATCAAATGTTCCATATTTAAAGATCAAGTAAAGTAGCCAAACATATCATAAAATTTCATCAACACACATGCACAAGAACCGACTTCTACCTGTACTTTTAATATACATTGCTCCACACAAGTCTATACGAAAGAGTTTTAGAAGTTTAGAAGTACAAAAAAAATAAATTTTGGATTTAAGGAGCAACTTACTTGTTTTACTTTAACACAATCATCATACATCTCTTTAAAATTGAATTTTAATGTTAGGAATGTCATCGATAAGTTCAAGCTTTCTAAGGGTGTTCAATGTTCTAATATTTACATGACCTAATTATTTATGCCAAAGCCATAAGTCATTCTTTAAGACACACATACAAAACATGATTGAAACGGATAATGAACAAAAATTAGTCAAGTAAACATCATTAGCATGTTTTCCTTCAAGAACAAGTTCCCTTGTTTTTGCATCAAGACTTCTACATTCACTAACAAGAAATTCAACAACATTATCATGATCGCACAAATAAGAGACACTAACAAGATTGTGCTTCAAACCTTTGACAAGCAATACTTTGTCGACACGTTGTGACGATGACTTACCAACTTTTCAATACCATCAATTTCACCTCTTTTGTTATGGTCAAACGTCATGGTGCCACCTTTGTAGGCTTCTAGTGAGAGAGATTGACTTTCACTTTCGTCCACAATCAAAGTACCAATTGTTGCTGCCTCTCACTAATGCCTTTAACAAATCAAACATTTAGTTTAGGAACCCAAATGAATTTGGGTCCCTTCTTGTGAATCATGTTTTTTACCAAGTCTCTTCGGATCCACACTTGCTTGACAACCTTAATGTTTCTTTCAATGCCATTTATTCTTTTTGTACAACCATTAAATACATGACCAGTCTTGCCAAAGCAATTGGAAATGACATATTCATGAAGTCTAACATGTTTTCTTCTTCGGAAATTTGTGTTGCTTGGTTCTTGGTTTCGAATGCAACAGTGCACGTTAATGTTGCATTTGAAACCGAGTTCAGCATTCTTTTCACTTTATTGCAATTGACTTGTAAAAAAGCTTAAAACAGTTTGACTTTCTTCCTTTTTCTTGTACAACTCATTTTCATCATTTAACCCTTTGTTTAAAATCTCAATTTTGGCAAGATAGTCAAGATTTAATGTTTGCACATTTTCAAAGGCACTCTTAGCATGACGTGTTTCATTGTTTAGCATTTCTGCTAATTTTTCAAGTTCTTTAAGACGACTTTTACAAGAGGTTAGGTCAATTAAAAGTGAGTCTCGTTCTTGTGTTAAGATAGAAACATGTTTGGTTAAAGACTCATTTTTATTTTCAGCGTCATATGTCACAGTGGGTGTCTCTGTGACATTCAGCAGTTTGACCTCATCTACAAGAATTAGATTTTGCCTTTTCAATTTCCTTACTTCTTTCTCAAGACAAGGTGAAATGTTATTTTGTTCAAGCTCATTTAGACGCTCTCTTAGACCAACATTTTCCTTGACTATGTTTTCAATTTCAATTTGCATAGCGTCAAGTTTATTATTTTGAACACGACATTTATCAATGAATTTATCTAAGAGTAAACATACCTTGTTTTTGGAGAAGGATCGAACCTTTGTCTTGAGGAGATTTACCTCATCTTCGGAGTTATAATCAGAATCATCAGAATGAGCCATAAGACATTTGAATGTTTCTCTTTTTGAAGACCTAAGGGCATCATTATTAAGACGAGTAGTAAGACACAACTTGGCATCCAATTCTTCCTCAAGGATCTCGTCCTCATCGGTACATTACTTTATTCTTGTATTCCTTTTTAGCCAAGTCACATTTTTCTTTAGATTTGATGTTACTCCACTTTGGACATTTATTCATTTGGTGATCTTTTTCGTCACATTTAATGCAACCAACAATGGAAGTAGATCTCTTCTTTCAAAAATGTTTCTTACTAGAATTGTTGTTAAACCTCTTAGGATTATGACCATCAACAATATCTGCAATATTTCTTGTGAACATTGCAAATTCATCGTCTCCATCATCTTCCTCATTACTTGAGGTTGATTTGAGAGCAATCCCTCTTACTTTAGAGCTTTCAACAAAACATTTCATGAGAGTTAACTCATGAGCCATAAGCGAGCCCATTAGTTCATTAAGGGTTAAAGTGGATAAGTCTTTGGCCTCCTCAATAGCTGTAACCTTCAGTTGCCATGTTTCGGTTAAACTTTGAAGGATTTTACGGACTATATCCTCGGATCTAAATTTCTACCAAGACTCTTAAGGTCATTAACAATACTAGAAAAGCGAGAGGAAAGACTATTAATTGACTCTTCTTTCATCATATTGAACATCTTATATTGTTGCATGAGAAGGTCAATACGATGCTTTTTCACTTGAGACGTTCCCTCATAAGCAAGGCTTAAGGTGTCCCAAATTTTTTTGGCCGAGGTACATCTGGAAATCTGGTTTACTTCTTGCTCACCAATGCCATATTGAAGAAGGGACATGGCTGTTGAGTTTTTCTCGACCTTTCTATAATCAGCCTTGACATACTTATCATCACTTTTTGGGGCACTAGTACCATTAGCACTAGTAACCGTGATAGCAAGGGACCCTTTTTGGATTATCAACCAACACTCATAATCCGTACTCTTAACATAGTGTTCCATGCGATTTTTCCACCATGAATAGTTATACCCAATGAAGATAGGATGCTTAGTATGTCTCCCGTCCATGACTATAGGATCAACTCTTTGGTAATTAACCAATAACAAGAGTACGAGGCTCTTATACCAATTGAAGAGTCATGGACGAGAACACCTAAGACGGGGAAGGGGTGAATTAGGTGTCCAATTAAAAATTTTAAGCTTGAATTAAGCTTCTTTGAAATCTAGGATAATAGACTAAAATGATATGGACACTACTTTGAATGATAAAGGTGTTTATACTTAGAACTATTTGAGTTAGAAGTATATACACACGAATTCAGCTCAATATATGTCACTGTAAAGTTGACTGTTGCACAAATAAAAAAAAGTATGAATGAAAGAGTATTTTTCTTCAACTTACCAATGAAGATATAAAGTGAATACTTTTTAAGTTGAATACTCTTAGCAATGAAAATCTTAAGTGAATCCTTTTTAAGTTGAATACTTGAGATAGTTAATCGTTTTAAGTTCACAAGATTTAATCAAACAGCTGGTCTAAGACACATTATTGAACACTGTGACACAGACAAATTGCGAGATAAATAAGATATAAATAAGGAGAACAAACGTAAAAGTAAATGAACAAACAAGACGATGTTTTTAAAAATTGGTTCAGCCTCTACTCCGAGGCCTACGTCCAACCGTTATTTTATTGCTTGTTTAGAAATTTACTCAAACTTACTAAACCCCTTACAATGAAAATAACTCGCCAACCAACTCCTGTTGCACTTGCTTGAAGCTACTCCACTTCAAGACTTTCACTTGCTTAAAGCTACTCCGCTTTAAGACTTAAGTTCTATCTTACAGGTTTATAGAATATTTGAATCTCAATCGTTCACTTAATGAACATGGAGATCACAATTAAGACCTAAACACAAGAATCATGGAACAAGCTCAGATGCCACGGTGCAGCGAACTGATACATGGAGATTTACAGCTCTTTTGAAAAACGATTGAAGACTTTTAAAATATAAAACAGTTTTGCAAATAAGTTGAAGAACAAGAGCTGATGTTTTGCAAAGTGTTTTAACAGATAATGCTCAGAAAAGTCTTGGGTAATAAATAATGCAAAGGCTTCTTATTTATAGTGAAAACAATCACCTAAAGAGTAGACTTTAAAGTAATTTAATCCATTAATAAAATAAGTAGCCTTTGAGTGATGGTAAGTGTTAGGGGTTGCTTGAGCACACAAAACTTTAGTCCTTTTCAGAAAACTAAATCCCAAACACTCAACATGTGACAACTTATCACAAATGGAAGAGTGCTTTAGTACTTGACTACATCAACTTTCCATTTATTTAAAAGTAGATGCACAACATTAGAGGAGTCAACATGTGAGATTTGCAAATTGATTTTTTTGATTTGTTTTCAAACTGGGATAATTCAAATGTAAAATCTTTGAGAATATGAAATTTGTAAAGATTTTGACACTTAAACATTTCGTATAAAAGTTCCTCCATACGGTAGTATCAGAAACCACAGTGCACAATACTGTTGCATGGTTTTGCAGCCACTTGAAGTAAATGAGAATGTTACACTTACTCTTACAATTTTCGACTAAGGCTATGATCATATCATTGTCTTGACTTCTTGTTGGCTTCATCTTGATCATATTTGGCCTTCTTGAAAGTCCATTTGATTGATCAATCACTAAGCATTTGTAATCGTTTACAACATTTGACTAAGGCAAAGGGATTTCTTGTCATAACTTAATCTTGATCATTCTTGAACCATCTTTGGAAATTCATTGAGTGCTTCAAATGCTAAACATTATAACTAAGAAGCAAACAATTAAATAACAATGAAATTTGGTATTATCAACCAAGTGTGTTCTAACAAAAAACAATTGTGTCATCCCCCACATCCAATGTCAGTCTCCCTCTTCTAACATCTATAACCGCCCCCGTTGTGTGAAGAAATGGTCTACCCAAGATGATAGGGATTTGGGTGTCCTCGGCCATATCTAAAGCAACAAAGTGAATGGGAATGAAGAATTTCCCCACTCTGACTGGAACATTCGCCAACACACCCAATGGATGTTTAATGGATCGGTAAGCAATCTGCAAGGTCATATTAGTAACACTCATTTGACAGATATTTAACTTTTTACATATAGAACAAGGCATGACACTGACACTAGCTCCTAAATCACAATGAGCTTTACTAATAGTAAGATGACCTATATGACAAGAAATAGAAACACTCCTTGGATCCTTTAGCTTAGGTGCTGAATTAGCTTGCAACACAGTGCTGCACTTTTGAGTAAAAGCAACCGTCTCCACTTCGTCAAAGGACCTCTTCCTCCTCAATATCTCTTTCATAAACTTCGCATAAGTCGGCACTTGAGTGATCAACCCAGTGAAAGGAACACTCACTTGAAAATTCTTTACTACATCCATGGACTGTCCAAACTGCTTGTCCAGCTCAGATTTTTGTTGTCGATGCGGAAAAGGCAGTGCAATAGTCATAGACTCGGATTCCTTTGTTTTAGAAACACTATCGGCAATTACTGAAGATACTTGATTGAGTCCAGGGTGTACTCAATCGAGTGTAAGAGATACTCAATCGAGCCTGGGTGTACTCGATCGAGTATTCTTAGTAACAGTACCTTTTTCGTTTTTCTTGCTTTTCTTATCTCGTGTGTCAATTTCGTTAACTTCTTTCTCGTTATCACTTAGCTCCAAATTACCCAATGCCTTAGGATGCATATAGGGTACCTCATCTTCATTAATGGGCATCTCCGGATTTTGATATGTGGTACCGCTCCTCAATTGAATTACATTAGCTTGCTCATGAGCTTGCTTACCTTGAGGAGGAAGATTTACGGGCTGTTTTGAAGGATTATGGACTGCCATCTGAGCAACTTGCGTATACAACATCTTATTATGGGCAATAAGCTCAGAAATTTGAGCCGTCTGCTTTTGTTGTACCAACAATTTTTTTTTGCAATAAAGCCTTCATCTCTGCCATCTTATTACTTGGAGCTTGTTGATGATTTTGTTGAGGGGCTTGTTGGAGAGGTTGTTGAAATTGATTATTGTACTCCTGACCTCCTTGATTCTGCCTTTGATAACCTCCTTGTGGTTGATTACCACGATTTTGAGGAACCACATATGTGTTTTTCTATGGTTGTTGCTTGATGCGTGCATTTTATATAGACTTTTTGTACCGTATTTGCACGCATCTCTATGCATTTTGTGTAGTGTTTAGCTACAAATGTCTCCCGAATTGTCTACTTTGGTTTCTCTTGTATTATTTGCAGGTATGAACCGGAGAGGAGAGTAATCAAGCCTAAAACATGTCCTTATGCATGCATTTAGGAGATGAGTTGAGTCGGTGCTTGGAGAATACTAATTGTGATGCGCGTAGAAGCAAGGTAGCTAGGCGAGCAAAGGAAGAGCTTCAAATTATTAGTCCCTAGTTTGAAGAGCTATATCTCGATTTATAAAATGGATACCCATGTGATTCCAATTGGAAATGAAATCTTACTCTCTTAGCTTTCCAACGCCACTGAAAAACGCTCTGTTTGCCCAAGTAACGAAGAAATGGCGGCCGTTTGAATTTTCGTGCGAGAAGCAGGAATTACTCGCTGGAAACCACTCGATCGAGTACTTAATGTCCTCGATCGAGTGGTGCCTTTTTGATAGTGCTCGATTGAGTACCTAATGTCCTCAATCGAGAGGTTTTTGCTAGGAGTTACTCGATAGAGGGGTTTTAATGTCCTCGATCGAGTACTTTTCTATCTGACGCAAGATTTTAATTTCTTGTCATCGTATCTTAGGAAAATAAATATCTCTTCTATAAATAGGAGAGACTTAATTAGGTTTTATCATCTTTCATACAACTTTTTCCTCTTTTTCTTATTCTTTTCGACGTTGCTCTTCGCTTTCCGGATCCGAACTCTTGTAATTTCTTTTCTCTCTTTTATGTTATTTCCCTTTTGCACATCTCTTTTTATCATGTTGTTTATTATTTCTTTATCCTTCGTTCTTGCTTTATTTACCATTATGCATAGCTAATTTCTCCAATGCTAGGATTAGGGAAACCATGATAGTATAGCGATGATGCGATAATTGGTTTAGAAGGTTTTGTTGTGAGAATTGATTCATTAGCAATATAACTGTAATTATTAGGTTGAATGCATGCAACTGAAATAATTAAACTGGTTAAATTCAGACCTAGATCGAGAGATTGGAATGAATAGACCTGCTATGAAAAATAGACTACACTAATGAGGGCGAAAGCTAAGTGAGTAGTATTTTAGGGCGGAAGCAGACCGAGAGGACCTTTCCACTAGTCTTCTCACATCAGACCGACTGACCTACTTTTAGCTGATTTGTATGATATCATGGTGAACCGACATCCTAGTATCTCTTTCTATATTTCCTCTCAATCCCTTTCACTTTTGCCTTGTTACTATTTTTATTGCTTTTAGTTTAGAAATCAACTCAAACCCCTTGTTTTGTGACATTAGACAGACCGAATGATAAGTAGATAGTGACCGCCTCCCTGTGGATACGATACCCGACTTACCTCTGCCGCATTAGTAGAGCCAATTGGTTTTATTTTGATAGGGTTGCGAAAGCCGTGACAAATTTTGGCGCTGTTGTCGGGGAGGCAACTATGTTATTTACTTGTTCATTTTAGTCTGTCTTTAGCTTTTCTCCTTGTTTTGTTGTGATAGGTCCTACAGGTCATACCTAGACAGGTCTAGGTAAAATAACTTCAAAGGGAAGGCTTGATTACCTTTGATCTTCCACCTATGTTCCATCCTATGGCACGACAAGTGGTCTACTGTGAGAGATGTGGTGCTGCTGGGCACAATGTTGTTATTTGCTTGGCGGAGAACAGCGAAGTCTCTGCATTTAGGCAGCATAGACAAGCTAGTCATTCCTTTGCATTTGTGCCGCCACATTCGTTTCAGGAACGAGGCTACCAAAACCCTCCATTTATCTAGCCACCGCAACAACAAACCCCTCCTCCTGTTAAAAAGAATGAAGAAAATGCTGAGTTGAAGTCTTTGGTGAAGGCACTTGCACATCAAGCGCAAGAAACTTAGAAATCTAGAGAGGCTCACATCAAGCTATTTGAATCTCAAATAGCTCAATTAGCTGCCGAGTTGGACTCTAGGCACTCAGAGACGGTGTATGCAGTTTATACCGAAAGCGGTCCTTCCCACGAAGGACCTGAGTTGTCTATTAATGATGAAGATATGTATGACTCGGAAATTGAAGATGCTAATGAAGACGAAGCATTTCTCGAATACTTCACCACGATTCAGCATCAAAAGTTCGATCGAACTAGCTACAGTGTACGATCGAATGAATTATGTGAGGAGGAGTTCGATCGAGCAGATTACACCATTCGATCGAACAACTTGAATGAGGAAGACCTCGTTCGAACACCCCATACTGTTCGATCGAGTACTACTGAGGAAGAAATCACTCGATCGAGCACTATTCATTCTCGATTGAGTGATTTAGCTGTGAACAGTGTCGACTCGTCATTTACGCCTATTCCGGATGACGATGCGAAAGAAGACAATGGTTATGGTGAATCTCCCATTTGGAAAGTCGAGCTGGATGCTTTAGAGGCTGCAATATATGGGACAGAACCCAAAAAGGAGGGGAACGAGAAGGTAGCTGAGTCAGTGAATTTCCCTAGCACAGTAGAGGTAATTTATTCTTTTATCAATGATTCCGATGTTAGGAACGACCGACCTGGGTAATTAACGATAACTTCATAATTATTGTGGCGGATAGTAAATTCGCTCATGTAACCTCTGCTTTATGTTTCGATGCTCCACCTTCTCCCGTTTGGAAAAATAATTTAATAATATTTCACCATACTTTTCGTCAAAGGATTGTTAAGTTGAGACGGTACTTCAGATTGCTCTTATATGCTCCTCCTGTATTATGGTGCTACTTATGCTTTTGTATAGCACATGCGCAGATTTACGATCGGTTGCTGAGAGCTTTGAGCTGCCTTGATTGTGACCATTGGATTAGCTGAGATGAAGAAAAGAAGGTCGAGCTGGGACCTATCTGAAACTAGCGCTGTCCGGGAGGCAACCCGGAGTTTTAAAACTTTTTAGTTGATTTTTCAAACATTTCAGTTTTGTTGGACTTGTAATAATTGGTTTTCACACGATAGACTGGAACGGTTAGACTTGCTTTGTCAATTCTTTGGGCGTTTATTGCAGGTTTGCAGGTATCTCACGAGAATCACTCGATCGAGTACTTTTTGTTCTCGATCGAGCAACTTCTGCAGCCCATTTGACTCGATCGAGTACTTTTTGTTCTCGATCGACCAACTTCTGCAGCCCATTTGACTCGATCGAGTATTTTTGTACCTCGATCGAGTACCATCGAGTAGGCTTGTTTTGATTCGCTTCCAGAGACGTTATGGAGCTATTAGCGACATCCCTTGTTGTTGTCTGGTTTGGGCAGGTCTCTACTTCGCGTGTTTCTGTAAGTTTTCTGCAGCTTCACTCTTCCTTTTCAGTTTGCATTTCCTTTCCCTATTTTTGGGTACAATGAGGGCATTATACAGTTTGGTTTGGGGAGGTTATATGCATCCATATCTGTGTCTGCATACGGTTTTTAATGCATTTTTGTTGTCACGTTTAATTTTTGCATGCATTGTTTATTTTATTTTCAAAAAATCAAAAACCTCATAAAAATTCAAAAAAATCGAAAATCCAAAAAAATATTTCACGTTTATTTTTGCATATTAGGTCGAGTCGGAATGGTAGATTTCAATGATGAAATCCCACTACAATTAGTCATTTCACTTATGCCTTGCAAAAATTGATATCTTATTAGCTTTGTCTTATTGCATATCTACGAGTTAATGTTAAACATATAGCTGAACAAATATACATGACCTGATAAATTTGGTAAACTACTTAAAATTTCTAAGATTTAGAGTCGTATAACTGGTTACATTTGTGACCAGTTCATGTAGGAATTGAGAGTAGTATACTCCTTGCATAACATGTTCACTAATTTGCACGTGTATGAAATTTTCTTACTTTTTGCCTACATACATTCGGGTTTGTGGTTGTTGTCACATGCAGGGAGGTGCTTACATTTCCCTTTCTTTCATTTTTACCCATTTAACTCCACTATTAGCCAAATATGCCTTTTGACCCTTTACTACATTCAAATTTAGCCTGCCTTGTCGAGCTAGTTTAGTGTATGTTTTGCGGTATTTTGTCTGTTGATGCGAGTTTGATTTGTATTTTATTATCGGGAGTTGGTAATTTATGGATGAAGGAGGATGAAAAAAAAAGTTGAAAATGAAAAAAAAAAGTGAAGAAAAAGAAAAGAAAAAAGAAACAGAGAAAGAAAATTGTGGAAAAGAAAAGAAAAAAGAAAAGAAAAAAAAGAATGAAAAGAGTTGTATTGTGGACGGTCTTCACTCCTATGCATTATTTTATATCTTATGAGGAGTATTCAATTGGTTATTGAGTTTGTATGCCGAAAAAAGGGGCACTTGTGCTTAATTTTATTGGATTAAGAATCGGATTTGGTTCATTTGGTTTTGTTAGGTAGCTAGCTTGACTATTACCTCCACATTCCCAAAATGTTTTGCCTTTTCTTTTCCATCGCCTCACTTTTCCATAATTTTGTAAGCTTTCGGCTATGACGGGACCTTGATTGGTTGGAATGTATGTGCACGGTAGTTAGAATTGTCTATCATATTAGCTGCATGCATGTTTATGTCGGTCGTAGTTTACGTGAGCGACTATTTTTCTTCTTCTCTCACAATTAATTGCTTACCCTTTGCTTCATGAGAGAAGAGTGACCCGTGAGAGTCCATTATCAAAGGCCTTGCAAGGTCGACGACTCAGCTTTATTATAGACATCTCATAACTCGTTTGCATTTGACATTTTTTGCTATAAGTATTAGTTTGCTAGCATTAAAATGGTTTAAGTGGACAATTTGTAGCTAGCTCTGAGTTTTTATTCCGTTCCATTAGTTAGTTGCATATAGTTTGATTGGAGACAAGCAAAGGATTGGTTTGGGGAAGTTTGATGCGTGCATTTTATATAGACTTTTTGTACCGTATTTGCACGCATCTCTATGCATTTTGTGTAGTGTTTAGCTACAAATGTCCCCTGAACCGTCTACTTTGATTTCTCTTCTATTATTTGCTGGTATGAACCGGAGAGGAGCGTAATCAAGCCTAAAACATGTCCTTATGCATGCATTTAGGAGATGAGTTGAGTCGGAGCTTGAAGAATACTAATTGTGATGCGCGTAGAAGTAAGGTATCTAGGCGAGCCAAGGAAGAGCTTCAAATTATTAGTGCCTACTCTGAAGAGCTATATCTAGAGTTATAAATGGATACCCAAGTTATTCCAATTGGATATGTAAGCTTACCCTCTTAGCTTTCCAACGCCACCGAAAACGCTCTGTTTACCCAAGTAACGAAGAAATGGCGGCCGTTTGAAATTTAGTGCGCGAAGCAGGAATTACTCGCTGGAAACCACTCGATCGAGTACTTAATGTCCTCGATCGAGTGGTGCCTTTTTGATAGTGCTCGATCGAGTACCTAATGTCCTCGATCGAGAGGTTTTTGCTAGGAGTTACTCGATCGAGGAGTTTTAATATCCTCGATCGAGTACTTTTCTATATGACGCAAGATTTTAATATCTTGTCATCCTATCTTAGGAAAATAAATCTCTCTCCTATAAATAGGAGAGACTTAATTAGGTTTTATCATCTATCATACAACTTTTTCCTCTGTTTCTTATTCTATTCGACGTTGCTCTTCCCTTTCCGGATCCGAACTCTTGTAATTTCTTTTCTCTCTTTTATGTTATTTCCCTTTTGCACATCTCTTTTTATCATGTTGTTTATTATTTCTTTATCCTTTGTTCTTGCTTTATTTACCATTATGCATAGCTAATTTCTCTAATGCTAGGATTAGGGAAACCATGATAGTATAGCGATGATGCGATAATTTGTTTAGAGGGTTTTGTTGTGAGAATTGATTCAGTAGCAATATAACTATAATTATTAGGTTGAATGCTTGCAACTAAAATAATTAAACTGGTTAAATTCAGACCTAGATCGAGAGATTGGAATGAATAGACCTGCTATGAACAATAGACTACACTAATGAGGGCGAGAGCTAAGTTAGTAGTATTTTAGGGCGGATAGCGGACCGAGAGGACCTTTCCACTACCCTTCTCATATCAGACCGACTGACTTACTTTTAGCTGATTTGTGTGATATCATGGTGAACCGAAATCCTAGTATCTCTTTCTATAATTCCTCTCAATCCCTTTCACTTTTGCCTTGTTACTATTTTTATTGCTTTTAGTTTAGAAATCATCTCAAATCCCCCGTTTTGTGACATTAGACAGACCAAATATCAAGTACATAGTGACCGCCTCCCTGTGGATACGATACCCGACTTACCTCTGCCGCATTAGTAGAGCAAGTTGGTTTTATTTTTGATAGGGTTGCGACAGCCGTGTCATTGCTGCTGTGGATTTTGCACATTCTGACTAGACCATTAAATGAAAGGATGCTCCTTCATTCTTTCATTGTAAAAATTAGAGAAAGGTGTACCTTGCCTGAAAGACTGAAACATATTAACCTGCTCTATTGTGCTCAAACACTCAGCTGCAACATGACCATCTATCCCACATAGTGCACAATGCTCCTCCTACTGAAACATAGCATGAACTACCTGCTTATTACCCAAAGATTGTGTAGTATTCATCTGAGCAATTTGGACAGTTAGAGCCTCCAAATGCACCGCAACACCACTATCTGATCCACTCCCCCTTGTACTACCTCTGGGGTTTCCATTCTTAGCAGTATGGGTAACAATCTGATCAATCAACTTTCATGCATTTGCATGATTAGTGTTATCCTGAAACCTCCCATTAGCTGAAGAATCTAGCAAAGCACGATGATCATCATACAACCCGTTATAAAACTGGTCGCAAAGAAACCACTTTTGAAAACCATGATGGGGAACTGAACGAACTAATCTTTTGAAGCGAACCCATGCCTCATTCAAATCTTCAGTGGAGCCTTGTTTGAAACTTGTGATCTAACTTCTTAATGCATTGGTCTTCTGTGGTGGAAAGTATCTCTTGTAGAATGCAAGAGCTACAGTATTCCTGTCAGTAAGTCCATGATCCTTCATATATAAATCTTGCAACCACTCCGCAGTACCATCTCTTATGGAGAAAGGAAAGAGCACCTGTTTAACCTGATCTTGAGTCACCCCAACAGTTAAAGGGATGGAACAGCAGTAGTCAGTGAAATTCTCCATATGTTTTGCAGGGTCTTCATTAGCTCCCCCTCCAAATTAATTTCGTTCCACCAAATTGATGTAAGATGGACAAATCTCAAAAGTACCATTATTAGTGGTAGGGAGATTAAATCCTTTAGGGATGGAAGCCAAAGTAGGCTCGGAATGACTTGCTAAAGTAGGCATATTGGTCATCGTAGGAACTAGAATATCAAAGTCAGAAATATTGTCCTCTTCACAGGGCGGATTTTCTGAAGTAGTTGAATGCTCTATCTCAATGTCAAGTATACTCAAGTCTTCTACTTGACCCACCTCTTTCTGAAACTTTCGTCTGTAGCGAAAAGTCTTTTCTGGCTCGGGATCTAGCGATAGAATCTCAGACCTAGTTAACCTGGGCATACACGAAACTAACAAGAAAAGTGAGAGAACGGTCTCAAGGAACTAAAGTTCCCTAAGACAAAAGACAAAATAAACAAAAACAAACAAGAAAATTGCTGCCTCTCCGGCAACAACACCAAATTTGATAAGGCTAAAGTCGTATCACCTATATCAAAATAGTCCTATCTCAGTACTAACAAAATAGCTAGTGATAAGACAATTATCGAATCCACAGGGAGGCGGTAATATTCAGTTTCCAAATACTTAAAGTGTCTTAAAGTAATCGATTTTCTTGGAGATTTGGTTTGTTTGCTAACAACTACTTTTTCAATAAAGTAAAGATCGTAAAACAATAATATTAAGAAGTCTAGGGAGCAGGTTCACTAGGTCAATTATCCGGGGGTATATTTTAATCAATTGTAAGGTCAATCAAATTATCTAAGGTCACAGTATTGATTAATTCTATTATGCCCTTTAGATTCAGTTTAACATGCAATCGCTATAATTAAACTTTACCTATCTGATTATCGCAGCCTATATTAATTCTAACCCAGTCAGTGAAAGTATTAATTCGCTACACTAATTATCAATTCAGGCCTAAATCAAATAACTAGATTAAGAACAATAATCAAACGATAATTCATATGATACTACTGACAATGAAATCATTAATCCTCTTCTAATCAACCTAGATCACTTTTACCCTAGATAAAGGATTTAGCTACTCATAGTAATAAGATTAACAACAACAATAATTAATGAAGACATAATTAACGACATGCAATAGGAACAATAAAACAATTGAATAACTAATTTGAATAACAATTAATGAAGAAAGATTAGTACCGTGAACAAAGGATGAAGAATGAATTAAAGATCTCAAGAGTATGCTAGTCGACTATTGTTAAGAGTTTTAGGAGTTCTAAAGTAATAAAAGCGTAACCTAATAATTCTTACGAGTTTAGAATATATAACACAAATAAGACGTGCTTTAGGAAATATCGGAAACGACTCTAACAATAAGGATCCTTGATCGAGCCTGCAAATACTCGATCGAGTACACACCAATCGATCGAGTTATATCGAGTACAAGCTAACTCGATCGAGTACACAACACTTCTCAGCTTCTCTTCATTTAATCTTCATCTCTTGTCTTCAATCCATTTAGTTTCCCGTGTCATGCCTCGTGCATTCCACTATGCCATATCCGTAGTGCTCAACTTTACTCGTTTCGCCTCATAAATGCGTCATTCCTGCATTTTAACACAAAGTAGCGGCAGTATCGACATTCTAATGTAAAAGGCATATAAATGACATATTTAGCACAGAAACCGTATCAAAACCAACTGAAAAGGAGTTATAAAAGTATATATCAAAGTGATATATCATAGGTCATACGATCGGTCGACTCTAACATGCCCTTTAGGTCTAACTTAACATGCAGTCGCTATCATTAAGTCAGTTCTATTCAGTTATCGTAGCTTGTACTAGTCTTAGCCCAATCGGTGAAAATCGTAGTTTGCAACACTAATTAATCAATCCTGTAGTAATTAATCAACTAGATTCAAAACAATCCACTTAACAACAACAAAGAAGCAATTTAACTATCAATTCATTTAATTAAACCCCCTTTTAACAAACTAGATCCTCATTCACCCTAAATTATAATATTCGCTACTCATATTAATAAGAACTACAACAATAGGATAATGGGAAAACATAATTAAAAACATAATAAGATGATTAAGAGAGCAATTGAATGAAATAGAACTTTGAATTAACAAACAACAAAGAAAGATTAGTAATACCGTAATTGGAGAGTGCTTAGATCCGAAATAATAGCAATAAAACTAAACTAAGGATTTCTAGGAGTTTTTAGAGTAATAATACGTAACTAAAGCATAACCTAACAATAGGGCACGAGTTTGGTATTTATATAAAATATAAACCGACTTTAGGAAACTTGCGCGAAAAGTCATCAGAACGATGCATACTCGATCGAGTATATGAGGACTCTATCGAGTACACACCACTTGATCGAGTACTTGGCAATTCGATCGAGTACTCCTCATTTCAGCTCTTTTCTTCGTCTAGTCTTCTTCAATTCTCTTCCTTTATTACTCTAGATTTCCGTGCCTTGCTTCGTGTATTCCTTCATACCATCTTCGCAGTGCTACATTTTATTCTTTTGCTCGACAAATGCATCATTCGTGAATTAAACACCAAATAGCGGAAGTATCGACATTCTAATATAAATGGCATGCAAATAACGTAATTTAGCACGAAACCCATATCGAAAGTAACTAAGAGGAGGCATATAAATATATATAAATATGACTAATCAAACTCCCCCAAACCAATCCTTTGCTTCTCCCTAAGAAAAGCATCATACAATACAGAAGGCAATCATACAAATGGCGAATGAATGACTCAGAGCTAATGTTGGTACACATACAAATCCCAAGCTATCCATATCTATAACAAAGTAGTGACCAAAATTGTGCCAATAAAACAAATTCAAAGACACAGGTAATAGAAAAACGCAGCACATCTCAAGATGTAACATGATACCGTAATTCAGTCAAATACCTTTCAATCTTGCAAGACAAATATCACGGTTTCAGCAAGAGTTGCAGGAATTGACGGGGGACTACCTTAAAGATGAGTACGACATTTTATCCTGCGATATATGGTCAGACTGAAAAGACCATCAAGACCTTAGAAGACATGTTGCGAGCCTGTGCGATGGAGTTTGGTGGGAGTTAGGAGGATAGATGACACGGTTGTCGCAACCCTATCAAAAATAAACCAACGGCTCAACTAATATAGTAGAGGTAAGTCGGGTATCGTACTTCACAGGGAGGCTATTATATCTACTTGTTATTCTAGTTTGTCACGGTAACAAGTTGGGGTGTTTTAATTTGATTTCTAAACTAATAACTTGAATTAAATGGCAAAAAGAGATAAAACAATAAAAGTAGTAAAATGAAATAAGTTGTAATCAAATAAAGAAAGAAATGCTACGATGTCGGTTCACCATGGTATCACACAATTCTACTAAAGGTAAGATTAGTCGGTCTGATATGAGAAGGGTAAGAGAAAGGTCCTTTCAGTCCGCTATCCGCCCTGAAATACTACTAACTTAGCTTTCACCATCATTAGTTTAGTCTACTGTTCATAACATGTCTATTCATTCCAATCTCTCGATCTAGGTTTGAATTTAACCGGATTAACTAGTTTAGAAGCGTGCACTCAACTAAACGATTACAATTAAATTGCTATGAATTAGTTCTGACAATCAAAACCGACTAATCTAATTATAACATCATTGGTTTACTACCATGGCTCCCCTAATCCTAGCAACAGAAGAATTAGCTACTCATGGCGATAATAAAATTAACAATGATTAATGAAATAAAGGAAGACATGATATAAAGATGATTAATAAAAAATAATATAAACCAATAATAATACTAATTAAAGCAGAAATTAAGAACAAGGATTAAAGATATGAAAAGAAAGATTAAATTGAATAAAGAGAGTAAGAAGGATTACAAAGTATAAGATCCGGCAATAGAACGAAATAACGTCGAACAAGAGAGAAATAGAAGTGTCTGCTAAATGAATGCTTAAGAGTAATTAAGAGTTTCTGAGAATAATGAAAAGATAACCTTAACCTAAGTGACGTCTTTCCTTTATATAAGAAAGATATTTATTAAACACGTAATTAACATAATAAATAAGTTCTCGCGATAAAATCTCGCGTATACTAGCAAAGCTCTCGATCGAGCAACTTCACTCTCCTCGATCGAGCAAATCCTCAGCAGAACCTCTCGATCGAGTACTTAACATAATCGATCGAGCAATCTGAAAGTACCACCTCTCGATCGAGAACAGCAGGCTCTCGATCGGGGTCTTCTCACCACCCATATCTACTCGATCGAACAGAAAGGCTAACAAAAGCCTTCGATCGAGTACATGCCATTGAACCAGCTCCATACTTCGTTGATTAGCTTCCGAGACCACTTCACGCTTCCCGAGGCATAGTAATTCTGCTTCAATTCTTCCATCTCCATAAATGCATGCTAAGGGGTAGAAAAAGGCATGATTCCGCTACTTTCGGGTCCGTTCCTGCAAATAAAGCAAAGCGAACCAAAGTAGACTATTCGGGACATTTCGTAGCTTAATACTACGAGAATCGCATAGAAATACCTTAAATAAAGGCTCAAAAAGACTATATAAAAGAGTGCTGTACTGTTTAATGTGGTCGATCGACTGCTCATTCTAGTCGATCGACTGATGGCCGAGAAGGAAAAGAAAAATTCATTCGCATAATTCAAAGTCTTTATTATATGGCGATTTTTGCTCCCATGTTACATTTGTATCTTATGGGGATTTAGTTGATTGATTATTATGGAGGTTGTGAGATTTGTGCTTAGTAATTAGCACCCGTTTTGTTTCGGTACTAGCTTAATCACCTGTACCTCCACATTCCCATAAATGTTTTGCCTTCTTCTTACCCATACCTCACATATTCATATTTACCTCGGCATGTGTCATGGTCATCTGTTTGGTTGGAATGCATATGTACGGTTGTAAAGATTACTTTCATATTATATTGCAGGCATGTTCTTATAGGTCGTAGTTAGGTGAGAGTCACTACAAAATAAATTCTTTCTATCTTTTACATATATTCACCTGTATTTATTGAGTGATATGAGCGATCCGTGCGAGTCTATAATGATAAGTCTCTACAGTTGACGGTTCAGCAGTTTTTAACGACTTCTTAATTCGTTTGCATGATTCATGTTGCTAATTGATTGTTAGTTGTTGCATTAAATTGGTTTAGGCTATTCAGTTGCATTTCGCTCTGAGATTGAACTCGTTCCATTAGGTTTTAGGATCGAGTCTAGTTCTTGCTTGTGGACAAGCAAGGGTTTGGTTTGGGGAAGTTTGATGTGTGTCATTTATATGATGTTTTACACCCTATTTTACACCCATTTAAGAGCTCATTTGTGTAATTTATGCTACTATTTGCCCCATTTCGTCTACTTTCGTATTTTTATGTAATATTGCAGATTTATGCGGAAATGAGTAGAAATTGAGCTAAATCCGTCCCCAAGTATCTTGCATTGCATTTGACGTGAAGTATAGCTTGGTGCGCATTTCTAGGCCCAAAAGACAAATCCACGAGAAGTTAAAAGTCATATATCAGCTACTTCAGTCGATCGACCGCTTCCCTTAGTCGATCGACCAACCCACGAGTTCTAGTAGTTACTGTTCAGCGAAGAGCAGTCGATCGACTGCCTTGTGTGGTCGATCGACCAAGCCGCTAATTCTGACGTGAATAAGAAGATCGAGAATTAAGAAGCCCATTGTACATTAGGTTTTGGAATAAGAACTACGTTGCATTCCTATATAACATAGCTTTAGCATTCAGAATAATTATCAAAAAATTTCATTCAGTTTTTAATCTAGTTTTAATTTGTCATTAATTAGGGTTTGGTTTTCGAGTTGAATCATTTAATACAATTCCTTTCGTTCGTGCTTTTCTTCCTGCAATTCTTCTACTGGTATTCCCTTATTCATTATTTCAGTTTTATTGCTTTATTTCGTTCGTAGCTAGAATTGTTAGATTAGTTTCCCGAAGCCATAATTATCGTTTTATGCTAATCTTTTGTTCCGTTAATTTAAGCATGAATTCAGTAGTCTATTTCGTTAATCTTGTTGTTGTTTTTACCAATATCATGAGTAGCTAAATACCTCGTGCTAGGATGTAGGGAATCTGTAGAATTAGGCGGCAGTAGAATGATATGACCTGAATCGCGCCATGGTCGATCGACCGCCAATCTTGGTCGATCGACTGGCCACGTGAGGTTTTGCTTCGTTTTAATTGATTTAAATTCTATATTTGACGAATCAGTGCACACGACTAGTTGAATGCTCAAGAAATGACCGACCCATTAGATCGAAAGATAGGGAAAGTTGTTAGACTACCAATTAAAATGACTAAACTATACTAAGATCAAAAGATAGGTAGAGTTTAGGCTTTTAGTCACTTTTCAGGACGAAAGTCAGTACTAGTGATATTAGGGACCCGTAGCGAGAACGAAAGACGCTACTTATTAAGAGTGGACCGAGAGGACCTCTTATTTTCCCGCCTCATGTGTTTATTTCAGACCTACTTAATATGCTGCTTCCGAAACTACAATGAACCGACCATCTTAGTACCTCTTTTTATATTTGATTTTATACATTTCTTTAGTTTATTGCTCATTAGTTATAGACCAATTCAAAACAACCCCCACATAATCGTTACCTTAGATTGAAATAAAACAACTAATAATTACATCTGCCTCTCTGTGGTTCGACCTTGCTACCGCTATCTATAGTTGTAGTTAAGAATTATAAATTTATCTTTGGTGCACACAACGACGGGCATGAATCGACCTTACAAGACCTTTAAAAATGGACTCTCACGGGTCACTCTTCTCTCATGAAGCAAAGGGTAAGCATATGAGTGTAAGATAAGAAGAAAAATAGTCGCTCACCTAAACTACGACCCAGATAAACATGCATGCAGCTAATATGATAGACAATTCTAACTACCGTACACATACATTCCAACCAAACAAGGTCCGTCACAGCCGAGGGCTTACAAAAGTATGGGAAAGTGAGGCAATGGGTAAGAAAAGTCAAAACATTTTTGGAAATGTAAGGTTAATAGTTAAGCTAGCAACCTAATCAAAACTGATACCGTCGTCAGGTACCAAAAATAAAATACCTAGTTACACTAACAGAAGCAAGCAGTAAGTAGGGTCGATCTCCACAGGGAGGCGGTCACTATACTTGTCTATTCGGTCTGTCTACGTCACAGTTGGGGGTTTTGAATTGAATAAAACTAAACTAAACAAGATTAAGGAAAGATAATTAATGATAAGAGAAATTAATAATAAAGAGAGAAAACTAGGATGTCGGGTTATCAACGAATGTCAGTTAATTACAGCTAAGGTCACAGATTAGTCGATGTGTCGGTCTATGGGGCAACGAATATATCCTTCCGGTCTCAATTCGCCCTAAAATACTATTAGCTTAGCTTCCGCCCTCACTAAAGCATTTTATTGTTCATTGCAGGTCTCACCCCTTCCAACCTTCCGATCCAGGTCAAGGCTTACCAAGGTTAAAAAGGCTAAATGCATCGATTCAAATAGCTAGATCCAATTATAAGCAGTGATTAACAACAAAGACATAACAACAACAAACGATCTATAAACCTAATTAGCAATTAACATCGGTTCATTGACTCCCCTAGATCCTAGCAGGGAAATTAGCTAGACATAGATAACGGAAAGGCAAGAACAAAAATTAAAAAAATAAACAACATCATAAATTAAGAAGAGAATAAGGAAAGAGAATTACTAAGGATAGTCCGAAAAGTAGAGAGGAAACAGTGTCTAACAGAGGAAAGGAGAAAAGTAGCATATGATGGTGTAGAGTAAGATACAAATGACGTCTGATGCTTTTCTATTTATAGGAAATAGGATTTTATTTGACCTAAACACAAATTAAAGCTAAAAAGCCCGAGCCCATTAGAAAACAACTCGATCGAGCCATTTAAAACTGCTCGATCGAGCAAAAATAAGCTCAAACCTCTCGATCGAGTACTTTAGGTACTCGATCGAACACTTATAAAAAAGGCCCCATTCGATCGAGTAGAAAAAGGAGTCGATCGAACACAATTGTACTCGATCAAGTACTTTCCAGCGCACAATTCCTGCTTCGCGCACTGAACTTCAAACGGCTGCCATTTCTTCGTTACTTGGGAAAACATGGCGTATATGGTGGCGTTGGAAAGCTAAGAGGACAAGATTTTATCTCCAATTGGAATCACCTGATAATAAGTTGTATAACTTGAGATATGGCTCTTCAGAGTAGGCACTAGTAATTTGAAGTTGTTCCTTTACTAGCCTAGCTGTCTTACTCCTTTGCGCATCTCAAAATAGTAGTCTTAAGGCTCCGACTCAACTCGTCTCCTAAATGCATGCACAAGGACATGATTTAGGCTTGTTTATGCTCCTTTCTGGTTCATACCTGTAAATAATACAAGAGAAACCAAAGTAGACAATTCGGGGGACATTTGTAGCTAAACACCACACAAAATGCATAGAATTGCGTGCAAATGAAGTACGAAATGCCTATATAAAATGCACGCATCATATCTACCCAAATCAAATCTTTTCTTGTCCCCAAGCAAATTAAATGCAAACTAATGGAACTGAAAAAGAAAGCTCAGAGCTAGCTATAACTTGTCTACTTAAACCAATTTAATGCAGTCAAAAATTAATAGTCATAGCCATAGCAGTCAATACGCAAACGAGTTATAAGATGTCCATAAACAAGGCTGACTTATCGACCTTGCAAGACCTACAAAATCGGACTCTCACATGGTCACTCTTCTCTCATGAAGAAAAGGATAAATATGTATGTAAGAGAGAAAGAGAATACAGTCACTCACCTAAACTGCGACCTACATAACATGCATGCAACAAAAATGATAGACGATTCAAGTATTATACATACATTCCAACCAACAATGTCCGTCATAGCCGAGGGCTTACAAATGATATGGGAAAGTGAGGTTACAGGTGAAAAAAGGCAAAACAGATTATGGTAGTGTGGAGGTAAAGCGTCAAGCTAGTTCCTAAACAAGACCATATAGGACCATCCAAATCTCAACTGTCTAGAAAATAAGGTACAGGTGCCCTTCATTTGCACACATCTCACTACCCAATACACTATCTCCTCAAAAAAAATGTATAAATAAGAACAAGGAGTAGACCGTCACAAGATAAAAGTAAACACAGACGGTCTCTTAATCAAACCAGCTCAATATTTTCAACTTTTCTTCCTCTGCTTGTCACTGCATTACGTATGATTTCATTTTTTTTCAATTTTTTTTCTTTTTCTTTTTTTCTTCACACGTTTTCTCTTTTCTTCTTTTTCATGTCTTTTTTCATTTTTTTTCATTTTTCATCCTTCCTCCTTTTTCACCAACTCCAAACAACAAAAACGAGCCAAACTCTCAATGGATCAACATACCACAAAGACACACTAAACTAGCTTGACTGGGCAGGCTTAGTTTTGGGTGTAGCTAATGGGTCAGAAAGGCTAAATTTAGCGCAAGTGGAGCTAAATGGGTGAAAAATGTAAAAAGGGAAATTTGCAAGCGCCTCCCTGCATGTGACACCGACCACAAACCCGAATGTATGCATTTAACGAGAAATCGAATGTCATAAATGTGCAAAAATGATAAACATGCTATGCAAGGAGTACTACTCTCAATTCCTATGCAAACTAGTCATAGATGACACCCGTTATAAGGCTCTAAATCTCAGAAATTGTAAAGTAGGTTGCCAAATTATCAGGTCAAGTCTTCACAGTCAGCTTAATTTTTGACATTAACTCGTAGATATGCACAAGACTCAGCTAATAACTATCAATTAGATGCAAGGCTTAAGTAAAAATGACAAGTTAAAGTGCAATTTCATCACGGAAATCTATCGTTCCGACTCAACCTATATGTAAAAATAAACGTGAATTTTTTGAATATTTTCTTGAATTTTCTAATTTTTATGAGATTTTTGAATTTTATAAAAAAATTAAACAACAATGCATACAGAAAAATTAAACGTTATAACAAAAATGCAATAAAAACAACATGCAGATACAGATATGGATGCATAATCTCCCCAAACCAAACCGTACAATGCCCTCATTGTACCCAAAAATAAGGAAGGAAATGCAAACTAAAGGGAAAGAGTGGAGATGCAGAAAACTCACAAGATAACGCGAAGTAGGGACCTCCCCAAACCAGCCAGCAACATGGGAGATCGCTAAATAGCTCCAGAACAGCGTCACAAGAAGCAAATCAACCAAATTCTACCTGATGGTACTCGATCGAGAGAAGTTAGTACTCGATCGAGTACAAATAGCTGCCAAAGTGTTCGATCGAGGAAAAGAATTACTCGATCGAATGGTCCTGCAGGCTACAAATTTTGACTAAAAATAAAGTCCAAAATTGTTCACAGTCTATGGTTGTAAAAACCAATTATTAAGCACGCAACAAAAACTAAAATGTTTGGAAAAAAAACAACTAGAAATAAATCTTCGGGTTGCCTCCCGGGTAGCGCTAGTTTCAGTCAGGTCCTAGCTTGACCTTCTTTTCTTAGGCCTCTCTAATTTAGCCTGGTCAAAATAGCTCAAAGTGCACAGCAACCGATCAAATAGCTGCGCATGTGCTACACAAACTGTAAGTAGCACCATAGTAGAACAGAAGCATAGGAAAATAAAATGTATAAACGTTTAAGCCTAATAAATTTCCTATGACAGCTCCTAAATTTATCAACAAAATAAAGGAGGTCGGGAGCAACTAATAATAATCTAGGGTACCATTTCAGATTAACAAACTTATGATGACAAGTATGGTGAAAAACTGTTAAATTACTTGTCCAACTGGGAGGGAGTAGAGCATAGGAAGAAAAAAAAATAGGAGTCATATGAGATAGCGTACTATTAATACTAACAACAATGAAATTATCGCTAACTACCTCAGGTGGGTTGCTCTCAAAGTCGGAATCATTGACAAAAGAATATATTACCTCTTCTGTGCTAAGAGCAATTACCGACTCAGCTGTCTTCTCGTCACACTCCTCACTGGATTTCGTCCCGTAAATCGCAGCCTCAAGCGCATCCAGCTCGGCTTTGAAAAGGGGAGATTTACCGTAACCATTATCATTGTCAAAATTGTCATCTACGACGAACCCAAGTGACAAATCATTGCTCTTACTGGCCAAATCAGTCGATCGAGTAAAATTAATACTCGATCGAGAGCTTTCTTCTTGATAATCACTCGATCGAGTACATGAATCAGCTCAATCGAGTACTTCCTCAAAACAGTTGTTCGATCGAGTGGTTTAATGTGTTCGATCGAACATTTCTTCAGTTATTTCACTCGATCGACCACTATAATCCATTCGATCGAGTGAAAATTGTTGTATAGTGTATAAGTCCTCATGTGAAGCGTCATTATCTGATAGACCGTTGTAATCCGAGTCATCCAAATCATCAGCAGCGCTAGGCAACGCGGGTCCTTCGTGGGAAAGACCACTCTCGGTATAGGTAACGCATACCTTCTCTGGTTGCCTAATGTTCGACTCAGCAGCTAACTGAGCTATTTCAGACTCAAGCTCATTAATTTGCGAACAAGTATGTCTATCATGTTCTTGCAATTGGAATGCAAGTGCCTTCACCAAAGACTTCAGCTCAGCAATCTCTTCTTTCCGCTTATCAGGAGGAAGAGCTTGTTGTTGCAGTAGCCAGACAAATGGAGGCTTGTGATAGCCTCGTTGATAAGGTGGATGTGGCGGCGCAATAACGACCGTTTGACTAGCTTGTCTACGCTGCTTGAACGCATAAACCTATTCATTTCCTGCTAAGCAAACAACTTCATTGTGCCCAGCAGCACCACATCTCCCATAATAAACCGCCTGCTGCGCCATAGAATGGAACATAGGTGGAAGGTCAAAGGTACTCAAGCCTTCCCTTTGACGATCTTTTATCTAGAACTCTCTCTGTAGGACCTATCAAAACAGCACTAAAGAAAAAGATGAGAACGGCCTCAAGGGAAAAATCCCTTGAGGCTAAACACAGACAAAAATAAACAAGCAAATAAAGTAGTTGCCTTCCCGGCAACGGCGCCAAAATTTGATACCGTTGTCAGGTACCAAAAATAAAATACCTAGTTACACTAACAGAAGCTAGCAGTAAGTAGGGTCGATCTCCAGAGGGAGGCGGTCACTATCTACTTGTCTATTCGATTTGTGTATGTCACAGTTGGGGATTTTGAATTGAATAAAACTAAACTAAACAAGATTAAGGGAAGAGAATTAATGATAAGAGAAATTAATAAGAAAGAGAGAAAACTAGGATGTCGGGTTATCAACGAACGTCAGTTAATTACAGCTAAGATCACAAATTAGTCGATGTGTCGGTCTAAGGGGCAACGAATATCTCCTTCCGGTCTCAATTCGTCCTAAAATACTATTAGCTTAGCATCTGCCCTCGCTAAAGCATTATATTGTTCACTGCAGGTCTCACCCCTTCCAACCTTCTGATCAAGGTCAAGGCTTACCAAGGTTAAAAAGGCTAAATGCATCGATTCAATAGCTAGAAACAATTATAAGCAGTGATTAACAACAAAGACATAACAACAACAAACGATCTATAAACCTAATTAGCAATTAACATCGGTTCATTGCCTCCCCTAGATCCTAGAAGGGGAATTAGCTAGACATAGATAAGGGAAAGGCAAGAACGAAAAGTAAAAGAATAAACACCATCATAAATTAAGAAGAGAATAAGGAAAGAGAATTACTAAGGATAGTCCGGAAAAGTAGAGAGGAAACAGTGTCTAACAGAGGAAAGGAGAAAAGTAGCGTATGATGGTGTAGAGTAAGATACAAATGACGTCTGATGCTTTCCTATTTATAGGAAATAGAATTTTATTTGACCTAGACACAAATTAAAGCTAAAAACCCCGAGCCCATTAGAAAACAACTCGATCGAGCCATTTGAAACTGCTCCATCGAGCAAAAATAAGCTCAAACCTCTCGATCGAGTACTTTAGGTAATCGATCGAACACTTATCAAAAAGGCCCCATTCGATCAAGTAGAAAAAGGAGTCGATCGAACACAATTGTACTCGATCGAGTACTTTCCAGCGCACAATTCCTGCTTCGCGCACTGAACTTCAAACGGCTGCCATTTCTTCGTTACTTGGGAAAACAAGGCGTGTCCGGTGGCGTTGGAATGCTAAGAGGACATGCTTTTATATCCAATTGGAATTATCTGAAAATCAGTTGTAGAACTCGAGATATGTCTCTTAAAATTAGGCACTAGTAATTTGAAGTTCTTCCTTTGCTCGCCTAGCTGTCTTACTCCTTTGCGCATCTCAAAATAGTAGTCTTAAGGCTCCGACTCAACTCATCCCCTAAATGCATGCATAAGGACATGTTTTAGGCTTGATTATGCTCCTTTCCGATTCATACTTGTAAATAATACAAGAGAAACCAAAGTAGACAATTCGGGGGACATTTGTAGCTAAACACCACACAAAATGCATAGAAATGCGTGCAAATGAAGTACGAAATACCTATATAAAATGCACGCATCAAAAACCAACTAAACAATATCCGATTCTTAATCAATAGAAATAAGCACAAATGCCCCTTATTTCGGCACACAAACTCACTAACCAAATAAATGCTCCTCATAGGATAAAAATAATGCATAGGAGGAAAAACCGTCAACAATCAAACTCTTTTTGTTTTCTTTTTCTCTTTCTTTTCCACGGTTTTTCTGTTTTTTCTTGTAGGACCCGCAATTTTCTAATCTCATTCATTTTAATTTGTATTTATGAGATTTAAATTTTAATACTTATATTTATCATTTTTTTTGTTTAAATCGTTAATTAATTTCCATTTTAAATCAAATTAGAGTTCGATTTCTTTTGGATTGACTATTTATATAATGGCGTTTTATGATCAAATGTTAATATCATTTTTAGCACGATCTTACTTGTTGAGCTGAGTATATGAACATTAGATAAGATATTTATTGATCTTATTTTATTCATTTCTTTTAATTCTTTTATTTTCCTTCCTCCTTTATTAATTTTCTACCAATTATTTTTGAGGAGGACTTTGTCTAACAACCCCTTTTGACTAGTTTTGTTGAGGCTCTTATGCGATATTTCTTTCCCCTTTTTACTCATTTAGTTCCTCTTAAACCCTCTTTATTTGATCAACATTATTAGGTCATTTATTATCTACAAAAATAAGAAAACAAACGTACCTACTTTTCTCACAGAGGGCCGTGAGATTCATCGTTGAATTTCATACGTAATAATTTTGAAGTACGTGTCTACCTTCCTGCTTCTTTATTTCCAAATTCTACGTACGTGCTTACCTTCTTGCTTCTTTAATAAGATCGATCTTCTTTCATCATCCGTTTATCCTATTCTAAGGGTAATTATTGCCCTTAATCGTTGTCATATATTTAGTTTTGGTTTTTATTTAATTGGTATATGATTTAATCATATATGAATATTTGTTTTTGGAAGCTATCGTCAAGATCTTTACGAGGAAGAGTATTTCATCGACTTGGAACGTGAATAAGAGGTAACTCTTATGGGCATGACTCGGCATTTCATTAGTTATTGTTGAGTAGTTGCTTGTTTTTTATTATTGTCATTGTTTTAATCAATTATGGTATTAAATTTATATATTTCGAATTTTTGTTCTCATGGAATGAAAGTTTCTGATATTTAATTATATATCAAAATATATTTTATTTATGAATTTATCATATTTAGTATTGTTTTTATTAGATCTAATGTTGTTGTTGTTATAATCGCAATATATCGATTTCTAGGGTTTTAAATTACTAATCATTGTATAATTTCGTCTTTATAATTTTATTCTGGTCCTAGGATAAATTTTAAGACTTAGGATCATAAAATTTTCGATCTTTTAATCTTATTAGTAATTATTATGATTTATACAATGTTTCAGCTATTTTGATGTTTATTAGGTATTAGTTCTTTTATGATTTTTCTAATTTATCAAACCAATTTTATTAGCTCTGATAATGCATCATGGAATGATATAAATTTTGGTTAAAAATTATTTTGGGTCGAATCATAATTTTAATATATAAAATACAGTTCTGGCTGTTTTTGGAATACAGTTTTAATAAATAGTATTTACGATTTTTAATTGCTGGCAAAATTATTTTTAGTGTTTTACATAATTACATGATGTTACAAATTTTCTTGGGAACCGTTCTCATCAGAAACTATTTTTAATAATTGAACTGGTGTTTTGCGGTTTTTACGATAATCTGGTTTTTAATTCGGTTCATATATCAAATGAGCATATATTTTTACAAAACTTTACATGCTGGTCTGAGATGTTATAAAAAGTAATCACGTTAAATTTCATGAGTATCGAAGTTAAAATCTATTTTATAAAAATAAAACACTGTTTTGGTTAAACCGAGTAAATAAGGGTTTTGAAGTTAATTTATGGAGAAGGGTATTATTGTAATTTTTCATATGATTCCAGAATGTGTTAAGAGCCTGTTTTATAAGAAGAATTTCACTAAAATTATTTTATCATTTTAAATAATGGATTAGTATTTAAAATGGGTTTACCCAAGTTGGTAATAAGATAATAAATTATATTTTCTAACTTCTTAAATGACATTATTTATAACATCATACATTACTATTTTCATAAAATTTCTATTTTGAGCAGATATTTACTCTAAGAAAGATTCTATTTATAGAAAGTTAAGATTTTTGGAAGTTGCCTTCTTGGAAGGTTTCCTTTTAAAGGATTTGAATAATGAACACTTTTGAAGTGGTTTTGAATACTTATGGAATAGTTAGGTGTAAGGTTTAGAATAATAAACTTAGGATATGCTTAGTTTTGCCATTAGTTATAGAACTGATGATTGTCATCGGTGCTCGTCTGGGAGTGTTGCACCCCGGGAGTTATGTACATACACTTAAACTAGGACCTCGCACTGCGGAGTAAGACGCCACCCTATTATAGTTGTGGAACCGTGGTTCTTTAGCATAGTCCGAGTGAAAATCTAGACTAAGACACTGCGCTGGTTTTCCATAAGGAGTATTTGATATTGTATCTTATACTTTAATGTTTTTGAACTTAATTTTGATTTTCAATTGTTCAAATGCTTATTTATGTTTTTAACATTTTATAATGTATTGAGGTTTCATATTTCAAGTAATTGTGGTTTTAGCATTTGCTTGTCTTTAACTTGATGAAATGTGGCTAGGAGAACGCCTGAGTTACTCCCCACTGATTGTGGCTATTATGTATATAGCATGACAGGTATTTGTTTTGCTGGGATTCGAGGAGTGAGCTAGCGAGTAGTTGATCCTACTCTTTTTATTTTCGTTTCTTTTGGATTGTAGAACCCTGTTTTGGAGGTTTTAATTTTTAGCCCTTTTTAGCAAAAGTGGCAATTGTATCGACTACCTTTTTGGGAATGTTTCCAGTGGATTATATTTATTTTAATCCCAGTTTGGTTATTTAGTTTTATCATTGTGTATTTAGTCACATTCGACAGTGTTTCCGCCACTGTTTTGCACTAGATTTTATAGGGGATTACATTTCTTTTTTTTTTTTTCGAATTCTTTTTCAACTTTTTTTTTCAACTCATCCTCCTTCTTCTTCATATACCAACTCCATATCAATACAATACAAACCAAATTCGGATCAAAAGACAAAATACCGCAAAAACATACACTAAACTAGCTTGACAAGGCAGACTAAATTTGGATGTAGTTAAGGGTCAAAAGGCAAATTTGGCTAAATGTGGAGTTAAATGGGTAAAAACGAAAGGAGAAGGGAATGTAAGCACCTCCCTGCATGTGACACCAACCACTAACCCGAATGTATGTAGGCAAAAAGCAATTGAATTTCATATGCGTGCAAATTAATGAAACATGATATGCAAGGAGTATACTACTCATAATCCTACATGAACTGGTCACAAATGACACCAGTTATTAAGGCTCTAAAACTTAGAAATTATAAGTAGTCTGCCAAAATTATCAGGTCAAGTCTATTTGTTCAGTTAAAATAAAACATTAACTCGTAGATATGCAAGAAGACAAAGCCAATAAGATATCAATTTGTTGCAAGGCTTAAATGAATGACTAAATGTAGTGCAATTGCATCATTGAAATCCACCGTTCCGACTTAAACTATATGCAAAAATAAACGTGACATATTTTTTGATTTTTTTGAATTTTTGAATTTTTTGGATTTTTCATTTTTTGAAATTAAAATACAATGCAAGCAAAAATGCAATAAACGTGAATGCAAAACAAATGCAAATTCAGACTCAAAGGATGCATTACCCTCCCCAAACCAAAATGGACAACGCCCTCGTTGTCCTCCACCATACACCATCTGATAAATGGGGGACAGGAAAAATACAACCAATATGTAAACAAAGGAAATAAATAAAATGGAGATGAAAAAGAATAAAAAGCAAGAAATACTTACAATATATATGAACTTCCCTAAACCAGTCAGCAAATTGGGGAAGTGAGTAGACCAGTAGCTACTCGTCAGCCTCCACGTCAACCACCTCGTAGGTGGGGTCCTCCTCCTCCTCTCCTCTCCTCCTCTGACGACCTCCCGCAGCAAGCTCAGCTCGGTACCTCTCTTCCCTCTCAGTTGTGTCCTCCTCGCTCACTGGCTGTGGGTACCCCTCCGCCGGGTACCGGTAGAAAGAAGGGTGTGGCCAGTCAACTGGGATAGGACGCCCTCTCATCATGTGGTACTCATATAGAGGGAAAAAGGAAAGTGCCTGATCCCGCTCTATACGAGCCATTCTCCTGCACATCTCCAATAAAAGCGCATCACGATGCCCTTGGTCCATGACCTCAGACGCCTAAAAAACAGAAGGAGAAACAAAATTAGCCAATAATGCCGGCTGAGGGACAGATGGTGTAGGTGTAGGGATACGCGTGGGCGTCAACCTATCCTGTGTCTGTGTAGACCCCTCTCCCGTCTCCCTAACAGCAGTGGGAGACCTCTTCCACTTCTTAGAAGCGGGAGGAGTAAGGTCAAGGAGGTAAGAAGGTGGAGGTGGTGGTAACCTACCCGACACAGTAGTCAAGGGTAAAAGACGGGGTAGGTTAGGTGAAGGTAAAGTCACGGACGTGGAACTGTCAATCTTCCACGTCTGTTGGTCTTTTGCTAACCAATGCATAGAAATCATAGCAGGAATATCAATGACTACATCCTTATCTAAATATTAAAGGCTACGGAAAAAGTTAGGAAAAAGGCTGCGGGCAATGCGGGTCACCAACCCACCACAAGCAATCGTGCCCGTTGCCTTCTGCTCGATAGTGTTAAAATATTGAGCAGTCAAGTAAGCAATGTTAAAAAAAAAAAGGGGTTATCGCAGTAAATGTTCAGGTAACCCGCTAAAATGGACAACTCGACATTGTTAACATTGTTGGGCTCGTGGCGACCAAAAATGGTCTCTCCTAGCAGACGGGGAAAGTAACGGGCTGGGGGTAAGTGGACGTGAGCAACACGTCTCAGACCGAAAGGAGTATGTGCAAGTGTAGGCCAAAGCAGAGCCAGGAGCTTCCTAGGAGCCTCCTGAAGACCGTAACTAACTAAACCCAACCTCCCCCCAAACTTAGCTAAGGTCCAGGTGTAGTTCGTGTTGAACAGTCGAAAGGTAATACACTTGCTTCCCGGGTCAGTCGCATAGGCCGCAGGTGAAAAGGTGAAAGAGCTAAAAAATTCTAAGGTCACTTGTCGATATGTGATCTCTTTTGATGGTGGTCAAACCCGACATCCCAGTCCCGTTGAGCAGCTCAGCAACGGGCTCAAAAATCCCCAACTTTTCTAAGGATGGTCGCCACAAGAAACGGGTCGACGTCATATCACAGTCCATTAAATTTAAAAACCGAGTTTTGCGGGACGGGGAAATGAAACGTACCTGCAGAAACTCAGGTAAAGTCTCCGTGGAAGTGCCAACCTCGCGTAGGGTAGTAGCCTGTAAGGCAGCAGCGCGAGACCCTGTAGTCGCCCCAGAACAAGAACCCAAAGCAGTAACAGCTGCAGAAACAGTAACACACATGGCAGCAGTAACAACAGTAGGAACTACAGCAGCGGGGACAATAGTGACAAGGGCAGTAGTAACAAGGGTGGGTGTCGACACAGTAGGGGCCGACACCGGAGTAAGAACACCAGCGGCAGCAGTAACAGCTATGGTGGTGGTGATGGTAGTAACAGCAGGGACTACCATCTCGGAAACATACGGAATAGTAGCAGGAGTAAAAGCAGAAATAGTCGCACTACTATCCATCCTATAATCATAAGCAAGTTCTAATCAAAATGCAAGCAATCACAATTGGATTTTTCCCCAAGTTGAATTTTCGAAACGCTAATTTCAAAATCAACCATAAAAAACGTAATTAAACATCAAGGAAAGGGGAGTGGAACTTACCTGACTTTATTACCCAACAATAGATGCAATTAAAACCAACGAAATACGAATAAATCGAAATATGGCGATTTTTCGCAAACCCGAGCTTCAAAACCTTCACGTGAGTCGAAATTTTGTGAAGCAATTAAAGGGGAAACGGTCTAATTGATAATTAAGAGAGTTTGGGTAATTAAAATGGTAATTTGGGGAAGAAAAATGGAGAGCTAGGTTGATTGAATTAGAGGGTGTCGAAAATATTGGGGGAAAATAAAAATATTGCAAATGAACAAAAGTAAAGGAAGAAGAGATACTCCATAACGTATATGCGTCCATTTCGCTCGATCGAGTGGTTTTAAACTGCTCGATTGAGAGCTTTTCCTCACAGTTGCTCGATCGAGGACTTTTGTTACTCGATCGAGAGCTTCACATTACTCGATCGAGGGCTTTTTCTTGAACAGTTGCTCGATCGAAGACAAAAAGTGCTCGATCGAGTGCTTTCTTCTTTGGCACGCTTCCCAATGATCATAAATCTCTTAAAACCTGCACTTTACACATATATACTTCCCGTAAAAATACCAAAATAGCAGCAGCAATCTATATTCTGTCTTAAGCTAATTAAACTAACTAAACTAAAACTATTGTCTAAATGCAATTAAAATGTCTAACAAACTCAAATTACAAATTGTTTTTACAAACGGGATGGCGTCCTGTTTTATCTTCCAAAACACTTGAATAGCCCAAAAGAGGGCTTCTGACTGGAGGAGGTCCCTTCAGCATCGCGGACCGTCCTTTTTGGCTTCCATGAACTTGAATTAATTGAAGGAGAGTAGTCTGCATCCACATATGCCTTTACTCTCATCTTTTCTTTGTCCTACTTCTTCCTTTCATGGCCTTTGTCTTTGGCATCATCGTCAGCATTGAGCTAAAATTTCACTGTACTTTTATCACCGGGATCTCCAATGTCCAATCCGCCTAGACCTGTAACAACAGAAATGACAGAATGGTCATCCATATTGCTCCCAATCTGGGGCGGAGGTGTTAAAATCGCAGCATATGGTTCAACATTATCAATTGGAGGTTCTGTGTCAGGGTTTGTAGAGGGTAATGCGTTGCAGGGCTGGACTTGAATAGGAGCCCTACGAACGCTAGACTGATAGAAGGTCAACTCCTCATCACCTACCTAAAAAGTCAAAGTCTTCCCCCCGACATCTATTACTGCACGAGCGGTAAATAGATATGGTCGTCCTAAAATTATAGGAGTATAAGAGTCTTCGGGGATGTCTAAGACTACGAAATCGACGGGAATAAAGAACTTCCCTATCTTAACAGGTATGTCCTCTAAGACACCTAGGGGTCGTGATAAAGTATGGTCGGCCATCTGTACGGTCATATTAGTACAATGAAATTTTGTTAAACCAAGTCTCTTTGCAAGAGACAATGGTAAAACACTCACACTAGCTCCCAAATCGCATAATGCATTATCAATGAAATGAGTCCCGATATGACATGGTATAGAGAAACTACCCGGGTCAGACAATTTAGGTGGGGTCTTATTTTGAATTAGGGCAATGCCCACTTTAGTCAAAGCCACCGTCTCATGGTCATTAATGTGCCTCCTACGTGTTAAAATATTTTTCATAAACTTCATATAGGAGGGTACCTGGGTTAGTAACTCGGCAAAAAGTACATTAACATGGAAGACTTTTCAAAATTTCGGCAAACTTACCGAATTGTTGCTCAATCTTCTTGCTCTGAAATCTTCTCGGAAATGGGACCGTAATTGGGATAGCTAGTCCTTCATTCTTCTTTGCCAAATTATCGCATTCAGAATCAGATTTACTCGATCGAGGAATAGAGCCTCTCGATCGAGTACTTTTATCCGCAATAGTGCTCGATCGAGAACCCTCTGTTCATCAGTGCTCGATCGAGCACTCTCGACCTCTCGATCGAGAGCCTTTTCTGCATAGTCCCTCGATCGACCACCAGAGATTAGTCGATCGAGGTCTTTTCTTGGATTTAGCAATTTCTCGTCAAAAGACGACTGTTCATGAGCAGTAACTTCAGTCCCCGAGTAAGGAAGTTATGCGTTCTTTTCTGATATTTTGGGTCCTTCATAAGAAAGAACACTCCTTAAGTTGATCAAATTTACCGTCTCATGATGTTTCTTGTCGGGTTCTGACGATAAATGATTCGGTTGCCTCGAAGCTTGATTAGTAGCTAGTTGAGCTATTTGAGATTCAAGTGACTTAATGGAAGCATCTTTCGCTTGGTCACTTTTCTACAGTTGGATGGTCAATGCTTGCACCATCGACTACAACTCGGCTATATCACTTATGCTACTAGAAGAGGCACCTTTTTGCGGTGGTGGGAAAGAAGGAGGCTTTTGAAAGCCTTGTTTTTTAGCTTTATGAGGCGGTATGTAGGCTTGTTGCTGCGGTGGAGGTGTAGGATTCAAGACATTTTGGCTAGTCCATCTCAAGTTAGGATGAACTCTAGCTTGGTTATTATAATAGGAGCCTCCTTGCCTATATTGTTAAAAAGCATAGACTTTCTCCTTCTCAGCTAAGCACTCCACTGTAGTATGACCATTCTCGTCATATCTCTCACATGAGACGGTCTCTTGTCTAGACAACAAGTGAACCGTCTATTGATTCCCCGCGGCATGCTACTTGAACTTATCAAATCTGGCATTCATGGCTTCCAGCTGAGCCACAAGTGCACTATTATCAATAGAAACCGTTCTAATACCGCTTCTAGGATTCTCATATTCAGCACAATGAGTGGCCATCTCTTCTATAATTCCTCAGCCCTTATCATCATCAATGTTCTTTTGAAACCGACCATTGGCTGCAGCATCCAAAATAGTGCGGTAGTCATCATACAACCCATTGTAGAATTGGTTGCACAAAAAGCACTGGTTAAAACCATGATGTGGGACGGACCGAACAAGCTTCTTAAACCGACCCCATACTTCATACAAGTTCTCATCTGGAGTTTGTTTAAAACTCGTAATCTTCCCTCTCAATGCATTAGTTCTTTGTGGAGGAAAATATCTTTTATAAAAAGCAAGGGCCAAGGTCTCCCAGTTGGTAATTCCAGCTGTAGTCGTATCCAGATCAATTAGCCACTCTCAGGCTCCATCAGTAAGAGAGAAAGGAAAAAGGACTTCCTTTATCTTGTCTTGTGTTACTCCCTTAGTAGCGGGAATGGTAGAGCAGTAATCTGTAAAGACCTCTATATGCTTCCTCGGGTCCTCACTAGCTACTCCATGATACAGGTTTCTTTCAACCAGATTAATGTAAGATGACCGAATATCAAAAGTATTTCCATCTTCTGTTGCAAGGTTAAAACCCTTACGAATGTAGTCAGCCGTAGGCTCGGAATGACTCGCAATGTTAGGCATCTTTGCAGATTTAGTTGCAGAAATAGAAGTGTCTTCCTCTAAAGACTGGTCTTCTGCAAATGTAAAGTTTTCAAGATCAGGATCAAAAGTACTCAAGGCTTCCTTTTGAAGATTCTTTCTCAACAAGTTCTGTCTACGGCAAAAAGTCCACTCCGGTTCAGGATCAGCTGGTACTAATTCTGACCTGTTAGACTTGGGCATAAACAAAACAAAGAAAGAAAAATAATAAGAATTGTCTTAAGGAATTAGAAATCCCTTGAGACTAAGAAAAAACGAAATAAACAAGCAAATAGGCTAATTGCCTCCCCGACAACGGCGCTAAAATTTGACACGGCTGTCGCAACCATATCAAAAATAAACCAACCGGCTCAACTAATACAGTAAAGGTAAGTCGGGTATCGTACTCCACAGGGAGGCTATTATATCTACTTGTTATTCTAGTTTGTCACGGTAATAAATTGGGGTGTTTTGATTTGATTTCTAAACTAATAACTTGAATTAAATGGCAAAAAGAGAGAAAACAATAAAAATAGTAAAATGAAATAAGTTGTAATCAAATAAAGAGAGAAATGCTAGGATGTCGGTTCACCATGGTATCACACAATTCTACTAAAGGTAAGATCAGTCGGTCTGATGTGAGAAGGGTAAGAAAAAGGTCCTTTCGGTCCGCTATCCGCCCTAAAATACTATTAACTTAGCTTTCACCTTCATTACTGTAGTCTACTGTTTATAGCATGTCTGTTCATTCCAATATCTCGATCTAGGTCTGAATTTAACCGGATTAACTTGTTTAGAAGCGTGCACTCAACTAAACGATTACAATTAAATTGCTATGAATCAGTTCTCACAATCAAAATCGACTAATCTAATTATAACATCATTGCTTTACTACCATGGCTCCCCTAATCCTAGCAACAGAAGAATTAGCTACTCATGGCGATGATAGAATTAACAATGATTAATGAAATAAAGGAAGACATGATATAAAGATGATTAATAAGAAATAACATAAACCAATAATAATACTAATTAAAGCAGAAATTAAGAACAAGGATTAAAGATATGCAAAGAAAAATTAAATTGAATAAAGAGAGTAAGAAGGATTACAAAGTATAAGATCCGGCAATAGAACGAAGTAACGTCGAATAAGAGAGAAATAGAAGTGTCTGCTAAATGAATGCTTAAGAGTAATTAAGAGTTTCTGAGATTAATGAAAGGATAACCCTAACCTAAGTGACGTCTTTCCTTTATATAGGAAAGATATTTATTAAACACATAATTAACAAAATAAATAAGTTCTCGCGATAAAATCTCGCGTATACTAGCAAACCTCTCGATCGAGCAACTTCATTCTCCTCGATCAATCAAATCCTCAGCAGAACCTCTCGATCGAGTACTTAACATACTCGATCAAGGAACCTGAAAGTACCACCTCTCGATCGAGAATAGCAGGCTCTCGATCGAGGTCTTCTCACCACCCATATATACTTGATCGAACAGAAAGGCTAACTAAAGCCTTCGATCGAGTACACTGCCGCTGAACCAGCTCCATACTTCGTTGATTACCTTCCGTGACCACTTCACGCTTCCTAAGGCATAGCAATTCCGCTTCAATTCTTCCATCTCCATAAATGCATGCTAAGGGGCAGAAAAAGGCATGATTCCGCTACTTTCGGGTTCGTTCCCGCAAATAAAGCAAAGCGAACCAAAGTAGGCTATTCGGAACATTTCTTAGCTTAATACTACGAGAATCGCATAGGAATAAGTGCAATAAAGGCTCAAAAAGACTATATAAAATGCACGTATCAATAGACTTCATTTGATTGAGTTTTCATACAACAACAACTATCACACGACTATTGGGATGACACCCTTTGAGGTGTTATATGGGAGGAAGTGCAGGAGTCCAGTGTGTTGGGACGATAGCGCTGAAGCTGTGGTTTTAGGACCCCAAATGGTACAAGATATGGTTGAACAAGTAAACTTGATTCGACAAAAGATGAAAGCAGCTCAAGATCAGCAAAAGAGTTAATGCGGATTTACATCACAAGGATATCGAATTCGACGTGGGTGATAAGGGTCTCTTGAAAGTGTCACCTATGCGCGGCATTATGAGGTTTGGCAAGAGAGGGAAGTTGAGTCAGAAATTCATATATAGGTCCGTATGAGATTTTGGATCGGGTAGGTGAAGTAACTTATTGGCTAGCCTTGCCATCATCTCTTGATCGGGTACATAATGTTTTTTATGTGCCACAACTTCGAAAGTATGTGAGTGATCCATCTCATGTGCTTGAGGTGGAGAATATTGAGCTCGATGAAGCTCTCACTTATGCGAAGGTGCCAAAGGAGATATTGGACCGTAAGGTGCACAAGACAAGGAATGGTGAAATCGTCTTGCTAAAGGTCTTATGGTCTAATAACAATGTGGAAAAAGCCACTTGGGAGCCGGAAGAGGAAATGAGGGAGTGCTACCCACATCTTTTTTAGCAGGTATGTTTGGTTACGGGGTCGTAACCATTGTCTTTTGGGGTTGGGTACTGGGTTAGTGTCTTTTGAGTTGGGTGTTCTTTTCGAGTTGAATGGTTAGTAGGTTGGGGTTTTGCATGTTTGTATCAGGTATTGTGTGAACTTCGGAGACGAATTTCGTTTTTAAGGAGGAAAGACTACGGTTTTTTGGTTACAGCTTACTCGGTCGAGTAGGCCATAATCGGCCGAGTAAGTCATCGAGTGCTTTTAGACAGGCTACTGTTTTTGGTGCACTCGGTCGAGTAGTGAGGAACTCGATTGAGTAGGGCTTACTTGGCCAAGTACTTCAGGTACTCGATCGAGTACCCGGTCTAACAGGATAAGTTCCGCGGTTTTGGTTATAATAATTCGAGAAGTATAAAAACGTCGTTAACAGTTCCTAATCATTTTATAATCATCTTCTCAAAATCTAAAAACCACGTTCACTGCTTCTCTGATTATTCTATTCACTCTCAAGGCTAGGGTTTTCCGATTTGAAGTTTTTGCATCTCATTCCGCGTAGTTTTAATCAGTAAGTCTTATACCTTTGTTAATTCGTTATTATGGTTATAGTTATGCAAACTCTAATTTGGTGATTTGGGGGTTTTGGGGTAGATAATCATATGATGTGTAGTTGATTGATTGTGTGATATCATATTAAGTGAGGACTTCATTGAGGAGGCGTTATAGCTTGCTTTTCTGTGCTTTTGCGTGGATATATGATCAGGTAGGGTTTCCCTACTCAGTTAGTTACATAATCGATTATAAGTTGGTACCTGTGATTGATTGTTGGTAATATGATTATGATTGTGGCTTGTGATTACATTGGTTGTTGGATTGATTGTGGAGCCATTCTCGAGAGATGGTTCCAACCCCATGTTTGCCCCTTGTGGCTCCCGTCATAAGGGGGATGTGCACATTAATGATCTGGGTTCGCTCGTTGCGATGAGTGGGGCTTAAGTGACAAGACTGCGGTCCTCACTGGCGGTGTGGGTTTCCCGTTGCGATGGGAACCCGACAGGGCTATACATTTCGGTGTGTAGTTGGTTACTGGTGATTGTTGGAGTTTGGAGGATTGATTGGTTACAGTTTTATTGGATTGTTATTGTGAATTCTTATTTTGGTTGTGTAGTTGACTGATCCTGTTTATTGTTTTCAAAACTATGGTGATCCATTTGGGGATGGTAAGCAGTTGGCTTAGCAGGTATTGAATGTTGATGTAGCATGCGGGATATGGACGGGCCAGAGTCATCGCACTTTATTTAGCTAGCTTCCGTTGTCGCATTTAAACATTAGCTATTCATTTCATTTCATTTCGGAGTAGTATTTCGGTTTTGGTTTGGATTTTTGGTATTGTATTTGATTAAACATTATTGTACCTTTAATGAACATTATTTTATGGTCCATTTGATATACATTACCTCGGGCAATCGAGATGGTAGCGCTTCCATTTACTAAGGTAGGCCTTGGTAAGACACTTTGGTAGACGGGGGTGTTACAGGTTGCACTTACCCTCTTCCCATGTTTCATCTCAAATTCCCTTCGAATTAGTATATAGTGACTAGTTTAAACCCGTGCAAAGTTGCACGGACATATATAATACAATTTAAAAAGTTGACTTATAAATTTATTTCAAAACTAATATTTCCTCCACCCACTATAAACTTCTTACTTTAGAAAATATCTTAAGCATTTATATCAATCCTTTTGAATCTAACTTTATCATATTTTTACTCAATAACATTGGCGGTTAATTACACCAATAAAGGTTCTTAAGATAACAAATTTAGTGGCAGACATTAATCATGCATTATAATTAAACCTGTTAAAATTTAACCCGACCCCTCCCTTCCTTAAACCCGAACATTTGATCCGTTTTACGCTCAAGTCTCCTAAATTATGACATGCAATCCGAACGATCCACAACTCTTAATGACCCGTTATTTAAGTGTCAAACCCGACACGTTCGACCTGATGTATTGAAATTAAATTATGATAAATGTATGTTAAATATCACTAAAACATTAAAAATTAATTGTATATATTTTTATGAAAATAGTTAATTTCTATGTATAAAAAATGCAATAATAAATAATAACCATACTAAGTTGCGGTTTTTTAAGTCATAAACATGATTAGAAAATAATTATTAAAAGAAACTTCGTTATTATAATTTTTCAATGTAGGAACTATGACTTCAATTATAAATGAATATGATTGAAATAGTGATACCAAATATGATTTAATTGAAATATATATATATATTTTTATTGTAATGACGATGTTAAAAAATAGGTGTTAGAATGTTTTGACTCGTGTTTTAAGTTTGGTGGCCTCTTACCCATATAACATGACACGTATTATGACTCGTCAAGTATATTAAACTTGTTAATTAATGTCCTTTTAGATAGTGTAAGTATTTATTATATGTATTTAACAGTTTTACATTTATAGTCTTTAAATAAGACTAAATAAAAAAATAGCTTTCTGTTTTCACAAAACCTCGTTTGATGACACGAACAAAGGCCAATTTGCTCGTACACCCGTGATCATTTGACAAAAATAAGTAAGTTTATTCCTCATTGTACTTTATAAATGATAGTTAAGGCTACTAAATATATGATATTGAGAAAGTTCAACAGTAGTAGACAGCCGAAACTCAATCTATAGCTTAAAATAAGTAAGTCTAATAATGTTTAGAGAATCAGTTCAAAATATTTATAGATGAGACTAATTAAAAAATTGGGTTTATTTCACGACGATATTGCTAATAAAAATAATTTCATGTATATTTTACAATACACATTCCCATTATGAACTTATCGTTCAATTATTTTTCTTACCATAGACAATCGGTTCAAAATATTTATATGATGAGACTCAAAAATTGGGTTTATTTCATATACGATATTGCTAATAAAAATAATTTCATGTATTTGTTACAATAAACATTCCCATTATGAACTTGTCGTTCAATTATTTTTCTTACTGCATGGTACATATAACTTTATAAGGTCATATAATACATACTGAACGTCAAAAGCAAGCAATATTCGCAAGTTACATATTATCATTTAATGTTTTAATTGCTCAAGTATAAATTAGAAATATTATACATTAAAAAAATATCTTAGAAATATCGAAAATGTATGGTTTCTAAAAATGAGGAAACTAACTTAAGTTTAATTTTATTTATTTATTGCTTCAATTTAAGAGTTACTTTAGGAAATATTAGTTTTCAATAGAAATAAGGTATGAGTAGTTTGGCTGGAAAAAAATGTAATGTGATTATTGTTTTATTATTTAGTATAGATAGATAGATGTTTGAGGGCATACTCCTACCTGTCACTTTAATTAATAGTTATCATTATTTTGTTCAATTCTAGACGATTGCACCAAGTTCATATGGATTTTTCTTAGGAAAAATTGACGAGAATAATCCCACATTTTGTCCTTTTTCCTGGAATAACCCTACCTTTTATTAATCTCAAAATAATCTCACTTTTATACCATGTCTTCTACCTACAATATTAGGTTGAATGACTGTTAGTCTCTCAGTCTTCCTTTTAATACCATTTCCATGCACTAATCATCTCCTACAGTCACCATTTTCACACCTCCATCATCCCCAGTAAACCAACCTGCCAACCTCCGATCGACTCCAACATAGAACCGAGCTCATGAAGACCTAATAATAAACCCTGTATTTTTCATTGTGTTCCACACCCTCCTTTCAACGGCAATTCCTTCCTCAACTTCATTTGTTCTAAAACCCGATAATCTTAAGGCCGTCAAATTCATAGAAAACAAAAACACTAATTAATACACTGACACATCTGTATAGCTTACCTGAACATAAATCTAACAAAATTTCAATCACAATAGACATTGAATAAAGGCTAAATTGCGTGATATGATAGTGTCATGATTTCGGGAAAGTTCGTTCACCAGTTTGTTCGCACTACTTGATTAAGACCTGTACGAAGCTTCTAATTAGCAGCTACGAGCCTACGAGAATTTTATGCGATAAATATCTTTTGTTTTCGTACTTGAATTTCTTGTAAATTCATCCTAATTGCAATTCAATGTTAGACTAATCCACTACTCTATTTTGCGTCCCGCTCCGATTGGGTTCGATTTCTTGACAGAAAAAGACGGATTATTTGTGGTGATGTTAAAGGAGAAAGGTGGGACAAGCAATAAAGGTAAGAGTTAAATATGGGAAACGATGAATTGTTGATTGAAGCGTTAAAATTAGAAGAAAAAAATGGTGATAACTGTAAATGTTATGAGTTTAAGGTTGAAGAAGAATGACTTAACTAAAAAAACAAAAGCAACGGGTTAATCAAGGAACCGGTCAAGTGGCTTGTTTAAAGAAGATTGGGTATAAATGTGAGATTGTTTTGAGAATAATGAAGGGTGGAATTATTCTAGGAAGAAAAGCAAAAGGTGAGATTATTCTTGTCAATTATTCCTTTTTCTTATGAATCGTCATAGCGATGTTGTTGATATTTTTAAGCATTTTCATACTATGATTCAAAAACAATTTGGGCACAAAATAAAAACATTGCAATCTGACTGTGGGGGGAGGGGGGGTATATTTTCTGTCTGAATTCGGTGTTCTTCATCGTATTTCAGGTTCCCACACTCAATAATAATAATAATAATAATAATAATAATAATAATAATAATAATAATAATAATAATAATAATAATAATAATAATAAAAACATTGCAATCTGACTGCACGCATCTTATAATAAAAATAATAATAATAATAATAATAATAATAATAATAATAATAATAATAATAATAATATGGGACTACAGGAAATTGTTGGTTTGCAGGCTAAGCTCCTCGGCCCTTCTGGTATTGTAGCTGCTGGCCCTGCTTTTGATGATGTTGCGCGGGTGTTTACTGCGACTACAGACTCTGGTATATTAGGTAACCCTAGTGAAATTGCTACCCCCAAACTTATGAAGAAATTGGCAGACATTTATTTCGCGACGGTTGCTGCTGCCTTAAAGTCTGTTTTCTCTTTGACACCACGCCAGCTTGCTTTATGGCAGTCTCAGCAGGGTTCTCACTCCTCTAATTGGTTACGTGCGGTTCCTATCTCGGGGTTGGGTCAGACTATAAACGATAGGACTTACCGTAGTGTGCTTGGGTATCGTCTGGGTGTTCCGTTATTCCCGGTATCTAGGCCCTGTCCTGCTTGCTCTCGGGTTTTTGCTGAGGATGTTTTTGGGGATCACGCTGTTTCTTGTACTGGTACTGTGGACGTTAAACATCGGCATAACCTCGTCCGGGACACTCTTTTAGACATCTGTTATAGATCTGGTATTACTGTGGGAAATGAGATTGATATCGGTTTGGTTGATGGACATGGTGGCTCTCTTCGTCCTGCGGATTTGTTGCTTTATTCTTGGGACAGAGGGTGTGATGTGTGCGTTGACTTGACAGGTTCTTCTCCTTTGACTCAGACTGGGATGACGGATTTTGTGTCTGCCCGGGTTGTCGCTGATGCTGCTCATCGAAAGTATGCTAAGTATGGGGATTTGTGCGCGGCAGCGGGCTATGGTTTCCTTCCTTTCTCTTTCTCTTCACTTGGGGAGCTGGGTTCGGATGTTGTTGTCTTGCTCAAGCGGATCCAGAAATTCTCGGTATCTCAGGATGCGGGGGCTCGGGTGGCCGCTTACCTTTTTACTAGACTTAGCTTTGCTGTTTCTAAGGGTGTGGGAGCCCAGATTGTCTCTCGGCTCCCCACCAGATTCATGTAAACTTTTATTTTTCTTTTAATGAAAGCTGCGCGCATCCTTTTATAAAAAAATAAAATAAGAATAAGAATAATAAGAATAATAATAATAATAATAATAATAATAATAATAATAATAATAATAATAATAATAATAATAATAAGAAGAAGAAGAAGAAGAAGAAGAAGAAGAAGAAGAAGAAGAAGAAGAAGAAGAAGAAGAAGAAGAACAACAACAACAACGACAACAACAACAACAACAACAACAAGAATATTACTAATAATAATATATATACTAATAATTATACTAATTTGAGTGTTTAGGTAGTCACCACAAACCTCCTTCTATCCTAATTAGATGGAATAATGGAGCACCAATTTGCCAAATTGTTGCTCAGCGAAAGTATGCTAAGTATGGGGATTTGTGCGCGGCAGCGGGCTATGGTTTCCTTCCTTTCTCTTTCTCTTCACTTGGGGAGCTGGGTTCGGATGTTGTTGTCTTGCTCAAGCAGATCCAGAAATTCTTGGTATCTCAGGATGCGGGGGCTCGGGTGGCCGCTTACCTTTTTACTAGACTTAGCTTTGCTGTTTCTAAGGGTGTGGGAGCGCAGATTATCTCTCGGCTCCCCACCAATTTCATGTAAACTTTTATTTTTCTTTTAATGAAAGCTGCGCGCATCCTTTTATAAAAAAATAAAATAATAATAATAATAATAATAAGAAGAAGAAGAAGAAGAAGAAGAAGAAGAAGAAGGAAGAAGAAGAAGAAGAAGAAGAAGAAGAAGAAGAAGAAGAAGAAGAAGAAGAAGAAGAATAATAATAATAATAATAATAATAATAATAATAATAATAATAATAATAATAATAATAATAATAATAATAATAATAATAATAATAATAATAATAATAATAATAAGAAGAAGAAGAAGAAGAAGAAGAAGAAGAAGAAGAAGAAGAAGAAGAAGAAGAAGAAGAAGAAGAAGAAGAAGAATATTACTAATAATACTATATATACTAATAATTATACTAATTTGAGTGTTTAGGTAGTCACCACAAACCACCTTCTATCCTAATTAGATGGAATAATGGAGCACCAATTTGCCAAATTGTTGTTCAAAACCTAGCTTGTGTAACTATCATACTAATTTGAGTGATTCGGTAGCCACCAAGAACCACCATCAATCCTAATTTAAATAATTAAATAAATAAAAGTTAACAAATCCTAATTTTATCTTTAACAAACAAATAAATTTTGAATGATTAATTAAAAATCAACAAATAATATTAATAATTGATAAAAAATTAAAATACTTTATTAATTGTTAATTGGGATCAATCTTTTGAGTCATTTGAGCAATTAGAATAAGTTTTAGGAAAAATGATGATTTAAGAGTTCATTTGGTCGGGTTTTACGTAAAAAAGGGTATTAAATGGAATGTTTAAGAAAAAAATGTATGTGAAAAAATAAAGTTCGTATTTGAAAAAAAAAACTTATTTATAATAAAAGTAATAATAGTAATATTTTTAATAATAATATTAGTTTATATAAATTAATAGTAGCAATGTTATTAATAATATTATAATTATTTAATATTAATATTAATATTAATAAGAGTATTAGTAATTGTATTATTTATATTAATATCGATATTATTTATTGTAGTAATCAGAATATTCATTATAATAATAATAATAATAATAATAATAATAATAATAATAATAATAATAATAATAATAATAATAATAATAATAATAATAATAATAATAATAATAATAATAATAATAATAATAATAATAATAATAATAATAATAATAATAATTGTGATGATTAATTAATTAATAACAATAATAAAAATATTAATATTATTGATATAATAATTTTAATATATTAATAATAAATAAATATGAACTGAATAGTTTAAGATAAGTAGAAATGAAATGTGCTGAACTTAGTGGGGCTGAACTAAACTAAATGAAGTCGAAATTTGAGCCGAGTTGAATCGAATCAATCAATGAAGTCAACTCAATCAACTCAATGAATAATCAATCGAATCGAATCGAATAGAGTTGAGCTCAACTGATGTGAGCTGAAAATAAGCCAAAAAGAACAGGGCCTTAGGGTTGCTCGATCGAGTTTCCGCTGGCATAATAAGCAATGATTCTATTTTTCCAACGATTTCGATCAAGTGACCCAACTACTAGATCGAGTAAGGCCTACTCGGTCGTGTAGGCACTTGTACTCGGTTTAGTAAGATTAAAACAAGGACAAAGATTACGAATTCGATTAATCGTTCCTGCAAAACAACAACTCGTTCGGAGTCCAAGGTGTACTTAGAACTCGTCACTGATTATTTCTATTTGATTACTATAAATTCACATTAACTTGCAAATAACACGATTACCGTAACCGATCATTACATATCCCATACTCCAAACAACTTACGATGCAACTCAACCATGACATACATTAACTCATATATATATATATATATATATATATATATATATATATATATATATATATATATATATATATATATATATATATATATATTAAATTGAATCATGTGAGGCACCCTCCTTAGGATGAGGCAGTTGAACCCTTACTAAACCATTGAATCTAAAAACTAATGACGCACTAGATGATTCCACGTGTCCCGTACAAAAACCCAATCTAACAAACACAATTCGCCTCATACTCCATCATTTACTTCACTGACTCCAGACTCTTCACTTTCTCTCTCTTCATCCCGTCTTCGTCTACAGCTCCGTCTTCACCATTCACTCACATTTCAATCGCCATTTTATCACTCAACCTTTGATCGCCATTATCAACCTAATTTCTTCTCGGAATTAGGTAAATTCAGTTCGATTCATCCCGATTTCATTCCGCTTCCATAACACTAATTTTCGATCAACTTAATTAATCTGTTAAACTTTTGATCAACTAGTTTAATTACTTATTTCCGTTCTTCTTTTGCAGGTTTTGATTGATTTTTCTGCGTTTTCGTATGTGCCTTTCTCTTTATTTACTATTTACTGCTTAGATTTCGATTTTTGTTGCTTAATCTGTTAACTTTTGGTCAGAAACTTATTTTATTAGTTTAATTACTTTGTTTCGCTCTTGTTTTACTATTTTCCTTCACTCGATTTCCATGTATTTCTATGTGTTTCTATTGTGCTCCATTATGCTCGCAATTGAAGCTTCGTTGTTATTGTTCAGTGTTAGTTAGGATCGATTTCATGTAACCTAGGTTTGTGATGAAACACTCAATACAAAATGTTGAATAATACCTAAGTTTGTTAGCATAAATTAGTCTATGCTGTTGTTTCATAGTTAATTTTAGTAGCTTCACCTATATTTTGCGAGTTTTTGGATGCTTGAGTACAAATTTTTGTGTATGTCAATAGAGACAGAGAATAGAGAATTATTTACTCAGGTTGACAAATATAACACAAGTACACAAGCAAGGTAACTAAGCTAGAAAAACTCATTGGAATAGACTCAAGAACTTTACATGAGTTTGTGCTTGCAGTCTCCCCTTCTACAAAGAGGAAGAAGTCGCTAACACCGATAACTTTATGATAGAAGATCCATGGTAGAAGTCTGTCCAGGCCAGCTGCAGTTGTTGATGTAATACATATCTGTCCAAATTATGGTCATTTAACATAAGCTCATACCTTGTTCAGAGCAAATAAAATCATGTTTGGACTAAAATGTGATGTCTATATATCGTGTCAATTTGACTCGTAAAGTGCAGCCGGCCAAAGTGAAGTGTCGAAGTAACACGAGCTCAAACTGCAACTAAGTATATCTAATGTTCTTAATTGAGTCATTAGTCAACTGAAATTGGCTGTCATTCACATGTCAAAGGCATCTCAGACATGTCAAAGGCATCTCAAACATGTTGTGTTTGCCACTTTATTTAACATTCAGGGAGGCCTTCATCAGATTTCATGGTTCCAGTTTCTCCCTAGCAATTCCGATGTAACCTCTTTGCCCGACATTAGGTTTGCGCTACCTCTTGACATATGTTGCAGTCCTTCTCAAAATGTTGTTACCTTGCTCTTGTTAACAATACTTATTATCGCAATTGCCAGTGCAAGGGCAGGACAGCGAGATGCTTCTATGCATCAAGTGCTTTCTTCACATCTTCAGTTACAAAAGAAAGGATTTCTCAGCTCGTGGACCAACTCTTTTGTGGATCCTTGGGATCCTTCTCAAGGGACACACAACCCTGGTAAGGCATAACCTCCCTCCCTGCCTGCCTCGTATTAGTTGTATACAATACAGGTTGTTTTCTTTTGGCCCGCTCTTTACTAGTCATTTCATGTGCACAGACGAGAAAATTAAACTATGGCTTTTTCTTCCTGGCCGATATTTGTCCATTCCTGAGACTGCTCAAACTGTTGTTTCTGGATTAAGAGGTACCTCCCATTTTTTGCTTATGTTTTCTTTTTCTTTTTTCTTCCTTCTCCCTTATCTTTAGTTTTGAGTTCCAGCAATGTGGAGTATTAACCTCTTGTGTATAGAATGGCAGCAGTTCCCTCCGTTTTTCTCTTTGGCAATGCTTTATGTGAACATTGCATCTTATTAGTTGTCTTTTTCTTCACGATTTGCGTCCTGTTTATCTAAAATGTTGCATACTTCATCATATATTTCGAATTCCTGTGATAGGAGCTTTAGTTTTCACTGCTCTTTGTTGATTCAATTGTCGGTCAGGTATCAAAAAACATACTATATCTTCTTAAAAATATGAAACGTGTTTGATGTTAGGCAAAACGTTAATGTTTTTTCCTGACCTGAAACTGCGAAGCTGGCCATAGACTGTAGCTGACTAGCTGTAGTGTGTTTGTTTACATTTAGTCCTAAACGCCAAACTTTTGTGACGGGGTATTGAAAAGTGTAGTTATAATTTGACATTGAAATGCATCTTGTAGATACTGATAAAAAAATCTGGATATGTGACATCCTTGTCGCAAATTAAAAGCATCCATGGGAAGGTAAGCAGACATGGTTGGCAAATGAACAAAAGAACTTTTGGAAGATAGTTGTGTACTTCATAAACTAGTATCCCATACGACTTCAAATTTATCACTCTCTGAAGTTTTTAAGGAGTAGTTGTTGCCTTGTTGGTATTGCATGTTCATTAGTATTGTACTGTCAGTCTTTTATAATTAATCATATCCTTCTGTCTTGAGAATCAAATTGGACTATTAACTGTATGTATTAGTGGCGGATCAGATTCATTTTATTTGTTTGCACGTTGCATAGAAATTATGACCGTCCTAAGTGCATGATGGCGTGATGCGTGTCTATTCTGACTTGAATTTGTAAAGCTTGGACTAGATTATGTGAACCCTAGACCTGATTTTGTGAAACTTGATTTTGTCAAACTTCATATTTCAACGGCTCCATAATATGGAAGAGATATAATGGGGGAATAGTAAATGTTTAAATTATTCTGCTCTTTTTATTATTTTGTGAATCATAGACCTTGTTTCGTGAATCCTAGGCCTTATATTGTGAAACTTGGTCATAAATGGTCAACATCGCGTATTTTCCTCTTTTTCTTATTTTGTGAATCATATACCTTATTTTGTGAATCTTAGAGCTTGTTTTGTGAAACTAGAAGGTAAGGGCATTAGCAATATATGAACCCATTTTGAGGTTTGTCAATTGCCAAATTATCAAAAATACAAACATTTCTACAACAAACCTCTTGTCAACAATAGATAAACCTTTTCAAGGTTCATAAGGTGGCCCACACATATTATTCCTCCTCTCACACTCTCTTTTTACAAACCCGTATACTACCTAGTAACCATTCCCAACAACAAACCTCAACACCCATGCCTAGCAATAGGAGGTTTGTTGACAAACCTGAAAAATAGAGGACATGTCATCGCACAAACCCGTTGACAAACCTCTATTGCTAATGCCCTAATATTGTGAAATTTGGTCATAGAATGGTCGAAATCACCCATTTTGCTCTTTTTCTTATTTTGTGAATCATAGACCTTGTTTCGTGAATCCTAGACCTTATATTGTGAAACTTGGTCATAAATGGTCAAAATCACCTATTTTGCTCATTTTATTATTTTGTGAATCCTATACCTTATTTTGTGAATCTTAGAGCTTGTTTTGTGAAAATTGATGGTAATATTGTGAAATTTGGTCACAAAATGGTCGAAATCGCCTATTTTGCTCTTTTTATTATTTTGTGAATCATAGACCTTGTTTCGTGAATCCTAAGCCTTATATTGTGAAACTTGGTCATAAATGGTCAAAATCGCCTATTTTTCTCTTTTTCTTATTTTGTGAATCATATACCTTATTTTGTGAATCTTAGAGCTTGTTTTGTGAAACTAGAAGGTAATATTGTGAAATTTGGTCATAAAATGGTCGAAATCACCTATTTTGCTCTTTTTCTTATTTTGTGAATCATAGACCTTGTTTCGTGAATCATAGGCCTTATATTGTGAAACTTGGTCATAAATGGTCAAAATCACCTATTTTGCTCCTTTTATTATTTTGTGAATCCTATACCTTATTTTGTGAATCTTAGAGCTTGTTTTGTGAAAATAGAAGGTAATATTGTGAAATTTGGTCACAAAATGGTCGAAATCACCTATTTTGCTCTTTTTATTATTTTGTGAATCATAGACCTTATTTCGTGAATCCTAGGCCTTATATTGTGAAACTTGGTCATAAATGGTCAACATCGTCTATTTTCCTCTTTTTCTTATTTTGTGAATCATATACCTTATTTTGTGAATCTTAGAACTTGTTTTGTGAAACTAGAAGGTAATATTGTGAAATTTGGTCATAAAATGGTCAAAATCACCTATTTTGCTCTTTTTCTTATTTTGTGAATCATAGACCTAGTATTTTCAGTGTTTGTGAATATTGGAGCTAATATTGTGAACCGTGAAGCTAGTTTTGTGAACTTAGTACCTGATAATGTGAAATTTCGACTTGATTTGAATGATTTTGTGAAACCTGGACCTAATTTGTGAACTTTGTACCTTATTATGTGAAATCTCGACTTGATTTTGTGAAACTTCATTTTGTGAAACCTGGATTTTATTTTGTGAAACCTAGATCTGATTTTGTGAAACCAGGACATGATTATGTGAACTTTAGACCTAATTTTGTGAAACTTGTTTTTGTGAAACCTGAACCTGATTTTGTGAAGGTAGGACTTAAATTGGTTAATTTCATAGTAAGAAATACTTGTATAAGCCAATGTGTCATGTTTCACATGTACACGAAGTTACTAATGTTTTCATGTCTTTGTTACTTGTTGATGCATAATTTAATTTTGGTACAATATCATATATTAGCTCAAAAGGTAGAGCATTGTGCTATTGCGCAAGGTGTGGGTTCGAGACCCACATAGATGAACAAATATAAATATACGATTATTATATAATAATTACCATTGCCAATGTATGTCTAAAGTCACCTATTCAAGTCTTAGATTCACAAAATAAGGTCCAAGATTCACAAAAAACATGCATAGGGTTCACAAAATCAGGTCCAAGCTTAGATAAATCAAGTAGTCTCACAAGCTGTAGCTTAAGAATTTTTTTTGTTATATTTTAGAGACAGAGTAAAGTATTTGGGCTTTTGTGTGTGAGAAAATATTTGGGCCAAAAGAAAAGTTAGGAATGACCCTAAATTTCTAGCCCAATAAACATTGAAAATCAGTCCATGAAGAAATATGGTGAGAACGGTGAGAACGCACACTAGCCATAGGATTAAAAACAATCTAATGGTCTTTATTATCAAAATATTCCACACCGTACCGCACAACACACTCAAGCTACCCATTATCTCTCATACCTCACCACCACGTCACTGTCAGTAGCCACATCACCACCCTCACTGTCGGCGGCCCCACGACAATTTCGGCGACACCACGCGCCACGGCGGCATCACTATTGCACCACCGACGCCTTGTATTCCTCCCTCCTCAATCCCTAAACTCCCTCCCATAAAATCTTATCCCGGTGGACCATCTACGATCACAGATTTCGTGCAGGTGGTGTAGTCGGAACATGCCAGGCGACCACCACATGTTCCGCTGTACCACCAACATCCATTCTTACCTAATCCATCTTACTGCCTTTTCACCTTCTCCCTATTTCGTGGCTTTTTTTTTTACTGTGGTTACCACCAGCGCTGGTGGTTGCTGATGGTAGTATCCAGGGTTGGGTGGGTGATAGTGGTTGTTGGTGGATCCCAAACACATCGATCTCCACGTTACATACAATCTACGGCGACCGTCGTCGAACGACTCTTCATTCCTCTTATTTAAAATTTGCTACAAAACCAATGAGCTAAATGAAACTAGTGTATCTAATTGTAATATTGATGTATCTCAAACCAAATTTAATGTACCTAATAACTAATTATGTGTATCTATGCTAGATACATTAAAACAGCGGTTAGTTACATCAAGGATTATTGTAGGTGCATCGAAATAGTTCAGAAACCAACGAGGATAATGAGGAGGTATTTTATTTTCAATTGTTAGAAAAGGACGCGAGCCATTGAAACTCCATTCGAAACTGAATTACGGCCGTCTGCAAGTCACCATCACGTGCGCTTCTTAAACGTCATGTCATCACCGGATATTATGGGTTGGGACTAGGGAGGAGCGCCGACGACGGAGGTAGGTCATGAATTTAATATAATCAGATTCAGATGACCGGCGCCGTCGTTAACTTATCAGATGGCCGATGTCAGGTTTGATTGAAATGGAGGGTGTTAGTTTGGAGTACTCTGTTAGTTTGATGAGGCATGAGAAGTATAAAATGATAAGAGCAGGTGAGAGAAAAGGCAAGTTTTGGGGTTTGTTGTGAGCAGTGACTTACACGTGAATTGTTTATATGGTTCGTTCTCACCGTTCTCACTGAATAGTCGTTCTCACCGGATCCTAAATCTATATATATATATATATATATATATATATATATATATATATATATATATATATATATATATATATATATATATATATATATAGGAATGGGATCATGTGAGGATACACTATCTTTTTGAGGATTGAGGATTTCGTTACAATATCATAGGTTGTTCAATACAATATCACGGGTTATTCGATAAAATATCACAAAAAAAAAAAAACATCTGTACAGAAAAAAAAATTATAATTTTTTTTTTAAAAAAAAAAAAAAATTTTTGGCAAAGGTCGGATTTTTCGTGATATTGTATTGAAGAACCTGTGATATTGTATTCACTAATCCTCAATCCTCAAATATTTAGGAGTTCTCACCGGATCCCGACTATATATATATATATATATATATATATATATATATATATATATATATAGGGTCGGGGTCAGGTGCGAACTGAAAGACGGTGCGAACCATACGAACTACCCCAAATACACATGGTATTAATACTGGATACATGTGTATCTAGTAGTCATACGAAGTGTATCCAGTATTTATATGAAATGTATCTAGGGTGTTATTTTTTATTCACTGCCCCACCGCTACCACCACCACCACTGCTGCCACCATCAACACCACCACTGTCGACAAACACCATACCACGACAACCACACACGACACGTCACCACCCCACTACCACCACTAATACGACATCACCAGCCCTGCCATCTCATGACCATCACCACTGACCCCACATCACCGCAACAACCAGGCAGCAGCAGCACTGTCACCGACAAACAATACTGAAAAACACCACGAATCCACAGTAAAACAATCACCACTAGTATGTTCTCCCTTCCCCTGCTATTTTGTTAAAATAGGTGAAGGAGACTTTGTTGATTAATTTGAGAGGTAGAAAACTTGTAATAGGAGCAAATGCAACTAGGGAGTGGATAAATAGTGTGTGTCCGAATTGTATCTAACTTGAGGGATGATTACCTCTTGTTAACTCTTGTATGATGGGCTTTTATTAATATATAAACTTACCTTTCCCAAAAAAAAACAATCACCACTGCCAACACCAATGCAACCACCACCACAATGACCGCACCAAGCAGCACCAACGACCACTACGAGCAGCCCTACGCCACCAGCTCTTCGGCGCTGACCTCCTTCCAATGACCTTTCTCCCACGCGAATCCCCTTATCGTCGATGACCCGTCACCACAGCGACCATACAGATCGACACTCTATTCGTTGCTGCTCCCACGCCTTCCTCGTCGCGACACACCTCCGCACAACACATCTCATCCGCACTCACAACCAGAACTAGTTAAGTTTTGGTTTTATACTTCTTAGAATTCGATCTAAATGTTAGATCTACCAAAAAGGAAGTAAAATTTCAAAAATCTAACTGACCCAGCGACGTCATCGGGGATTTTGGAGCTGGAAAATGGAATCAAAATGTTTTGTAGCCGGAAAATTTCCAAAATGTCGAGAATTTGGTGATGAAAGAATTGGAGTTGCCAAGTAATAAACGTACAGTCGCCGACGAGTTGGTGGGGCTCTTGTCGGAGATGGTTCGCCGGTGAAAGGTCCGGCCACCGGTAGCTGACGTTGGGATATAAGTGGATGATGAATGGTTGCTAAGTGAAAATAGGAGGAGAGAGGAGATAAGGAGCGTCAGTCTTGTTGTGTTTTGTATGGATATGCAGTATGTGTGACAAGTCTAATCTTAGTTGGTTCGTAAGTTCGCACCGAACTTTAAGTTCGCACGAGATCCTATTTCTACTTATATATATATATATATATATATATATATATATATATATATATATATATATATATATATATATATATAAACAACAACAACATTAATCTACTTTTACTTATACATATCAAATTCCATCATCCAATATGTGCATTCAATTGTATTAAACATTACATTCGGCAAATCAACTACCACTTATTACCCATATTTTACTCTATTACTTTACATATCACACACAATCCGGCGAGCACAAGTTGTAGTTCACATTGTTACACTTATTCACAACGGTATACGACATCATTTATCTGTTATATTCCATAGCATCTGACGACAAATTCACATCATCTAAAGCACATATAGAGACTTGTAACTCATTACCAACTTTAACGTGATCATATATTCTCATGTAAGCTTCCCACACACTCCGACATTCCTCAACATACATATTCACATACTCAACTATACACACACTTACACATCTTACCCTACCACTAGCACACACACAAGGCATCATATTGATACGTGCATTTTATATAGTCCTTTTAGGCCTTTTTATGCACGTATTTCTATGTTATTGTCGTAGTTTATGCTACGAAATGCCCCGAATATGCTACTTTGGTTTGTTTTGTCTTATATGCATGAATGAACCAGAAAATAGTGAAATCGAGCCTTTTACCGTCCGTTTAGCATGCATTTGGAGGAAGAGTGAATTTGGAGCGGGAATGTAGCTATTTTGAGATGCGCAAAGAAGAAAGATAGCTAGGCGAGCAAAGGAAGAACTTCAAATTGCTAGTGCCTACTTTGAAGAGCTATATCTATAGTTCTACAACAGATATTCAGGTGATTCCAATTGGAGATGAAAGCTTGTCCTCTTAGCTTTCCAACTCCACCGGAATCGCCCTATTTGCCAAAGTAACGAAGAAATGGCAGCCGTTTGAAGTTCAGTGCGCAAAGCAGGAAAAGTACTCGATCGAGTAGATAAATCACTCGATCGAGTACTAGCTACAGCGAGAAGATATTAGTCGAGAATAATTAGATTATATCTTAGTTTTATCTTATAATTAGATTAATAATAATTATCTCTCATTATATAAGAGATACTAAGTTAGACCTAAAGTATTCATTCATTCCCTGGAGTCAGTAGAGGGGACGGACGACGGCTTGTTCTTCATTTTCTTTATTTTTCGGATCCCTTTGTAACTTCTTCTCTTCTCTTAGACTTTAATTCTATTTAGTTTATTTCTCAATTCCTTTCTTATTGCCCTTAATTTCTCTCTTTTATTTATTTCTCTTATGCTAGTAGATCTTATTAATTCCCTTATTATGCCTCTTGATTTAGTTTATTCGTATATGATTGTTATTGCGATTATGAATATGCGTAGCTAATCCCTTGGGTATGTTAGGATTAGGGAAGCCGTGGTAGCAACATGTTATAATTGACTTGAATAGATTAGTCTTGCGATAAGAATTGTATTAGGCAATTTAATTGTTATCAGGTTGAATGTATGCATGCAGGAGACCAATAAATCTAGTTAACCCCGACCTGGATCGAAAGATTGGAAGGGAAGGCTTGCTTAATTACAATAGGGTATTGTAGTGAGGGCGAAAGCTAAGCTATTTACGCTCTAGGGCGGTTTAAGGACCGAAAGGTGACGACCATAGCTCTTCTTATTAGTAGTTTAATCGCCTCGATTTTTGGATAGTGTAGCTGCCACGGTGGACCGACTCTTAGCATACTCCCTTCCCTCTGTTGTTAATTTCTTCTATTTTTATCTCTCTTTCCTTAGTCTCTTAATAGTTTTAGTAAATCATTTCAAACCCCCACTTTGTGACCCGTTACGCATAGACTAAAATTAGACAGATAAATCTCATTTTTGCCTCCCTGTGGAGATCGACCCTACTTACCGCTGACTTCTGTTAGGTGTAACTTAGGTATTTATTTTTGGTACCTGACGACGGTACTTATTTAGCCAGGTTTTTGGAGTGGCTCGAGCCCAGACGAGATGCATTTTCTGAACTCCAATTGTGCTGGACTATCTTCCGGGGTATGAATGACCCTACGCGAGCATACCTAGAATCTATTGGTAAGTGGGATTTCGAAGGAATCCCCGTAAATGAGGTATTAGAATTCTTTGATTGGTTTGCTGCTGAATCTCTTAAACCCAACTTTTCTCTTCATGTTGACTCAAATGAGGGGGTGGGTGAGACCTTAGAAACCAATCTAGGAAATGCTGACGGAGACATAGAGGAGACCACTAGCGTGGTTGACAATCCTTTTTATGAGGATAGTTTAAAACCCCTTTATGATTCTAGCACTGATAGTGAGGGTGATTTGAAGGCTCTCTTTGAGAATCTCCATCTTGACGAGTCTAGCAATAAGGAGAGTGAGGAGGTAGGTTTAGACAGTCTTGAGGTCAAATGGGATACTTACGATGATATAGTAGATGAACCTATTATAGAGGACCCAATTGACCCAATTGACTTTACCGTCCCTTGCATTTGGGATGAATACCCACCTTCTCCTTTAGCAGTCCAGATTCCTCCACCTCACAGTTTTCACCCGTCTGAGCATCCAAATTCTATTCGCGTTGTTTTTGAGTCCAATGCTCTGTCGCTTTATTTTCCACCTGCGGTTATTTTGAGTTTTTATATTCCGCCCTTAGCTGGAGGGCAGAATTATCTTGTGAATGATTTTGGGAGCTGTCATAGGAAATTCGTTAGGCTTAAACGATCTTGCATTTCAATTTCCTATGCTATTACTATATTATGGTGCTACTTACAGTTTTGTGTAGCACATGCGCAGCTATTTGACAGGTTGGTGCGAGCTTTGAGTTGCTTTGATTGGGTTCAATTAGAGTAGTTGGCTGAAAAAGAAGGTCGAGCTGAGACCTGTCTGAAACTAGCGCTACCCGGGAGGCGACCCGGATATTTATTTTTAGTTGTTTTTCAAACATTGCATTTTATTTCAGTTGTGTGTAATAATTGGTCTTCGTACCATAGACTATATCAGTATGCTTGCTTTGTTAGTTTTGCGGGCAATTTTTACTGCGTTTTGCAGGAATACACTGGAGATTACTCGATCGAGTACTTTTTGTACTCGATCGAGTACTTTTTGTACTCGATCGAGAGCTTTTTCTGCTGATTTTACTCGATCGAGTGAAATTTCTACTCGATCGAGTACCCTCAAAAAAAAAAAAAAAAAAAAAAAAATTTTTTTTTACTCGATCGACCACTACTCCACTCGATCGACCACTATTCCTCTCGATCGAGCTGTTTTGGACGCCCATTGCTTGGATTAGCTTCTTGTGACGATGTTTCGGAGCTATTAGTGACCTCCCATGTTGCTGGCTGGTTTGGGGACGCCCCTTATTCGCGCAATCTTGTGAGTTTTCCGCATTTACTCTCTTTCTCTTTTAGTTTGCATTTCCTTTCTATGTTTTGGTACAATGAGGGCATTGTACGGTTTGGTTTGGGGAGGTTATACATCCATATCTGTGTCTGCATCTTGTTTTTATTGCATTTCTGTTATCACATTTAATTTATGTCTGCATTGTTGTTTATTTCCATAAAAATTCAAAAATTCCCTAATAATTAAAAAATTCAAAAAATATTCACGTTTATTTTTGCATATAGGTTGAGTCGGAACGGTAGATTTCCATTATGAAATTGCACTTTAACTTGTCTTTTTACTTGAGCCTTGCACTTTATTGATAGTTATTAGCTGAGTCTTACGCATATCTACGAGTTTTTGTTCAAATATAGCTGACCGTGTAGACTTGACCTGATAAGTTGGCAACCTACTCTACAATTTCTGAGTTTTAGAGCCTTATAACTGGTGACATTCATGACCGGTTCATGTAGGAATTGAGAGTAGTACTCCTTGCATAGCATGTTCATTATTTTTGCACTTTTATGACATTCGATTTCTTGTCAAATGCATACATTCGGGTTTGTGGTCGGTGTCACATGCAGGGAGGTGCTTATAAATTTTTCCTTGTTCTTATATTTTTCACCCATATAGCTCCACTTAAGCCAAATCTTGCCTTTTTGACCCATTAGCTACATCCAAAACTCAGCCTGCCTAGTTAAGCTAGTTTAGTTTGTCTTTTGTGGTATATTTTTCCGTCTGCAGATTGGCCATGTGTATTTTGATTGGAGTTGGTGTATATAAGGAGGGAGAAAAGAAAAAAGAAAAAAAAAGAATTGGAAAAGAAAAAAAAAAAAAGAGAAATTTACGTGAAGGAAAAAAAAAAATATGAAACAAAATCAAAATCACGTATGCAGGAAACCAGGAAAGAATGAAAAAATCAAAAATTTGTTGTCTGGTTGTATTTTGAGACCGTACGTATTCATTTTTATCTTGTGACGGTCTCACTCCTCCGTTTTATTCATATCTTTTTGAGGAGATTGTGTATTGGGTAGTGAGTTTTGTGCCAATGAAGGGCACTTGTGTTTATTTTTTAGTCAGTTGAGATTCGGACGGTCTTATATGGTTCTGTTTAGGAACTAGCTTGACGCTTTTACCTCCACATTTCCATAACTTGTTTTGCCTTTTCTCACCTGAACCTCACTTTCCCATATCATTTGTAAGCCCTTAGCTGTGACGGACATTGTTGGTTGGAATGTATGTGTAGTACTTGAATCGTCTATCATCTTTGTTGCATGCATGTTATGTAGGTCGCAGTCTAGGTGAGTGACTGTTTTCTCTTTCTCTATTATACATATACATTCTCCCTTTACTTCATGAGAGAAGAGTGACCACGTGAGAGTCCGATTTTGTTGGTCTTGCAAGGTCGATAGGTCAGCTTTATTTATGGACATCTTATAATTCGTTTGCGTATTGACCATTGTAGCTGTAACTGTTGATTTTAGCTTGCATTAAACTGGTTCAAGTAGGCAAGTTAAGCTAGCTCTGAGTTATCATTTCCGTTCCATTAGTTGCATTTTAGTTTACTCGAGGACGAGTAAAGGTTTGGTTTGGGGAGATTTGATACGTGCATTTTATATAGTCCTTTTAGGCCTTTTTATGCACGTATTTCTATGTTATTATCGTAGTTTATGCTACGAAATGCCCCGAATATGCTACTTTGGTTTGTTTTGTCTTATATGCATGAATGAACCAGAAAATAGTGAAATCGAGCCTTTTACCGTACGTTTAGCATGCATTTGGAGGAAGAGTGAATTTGAAGTGGGAATGTAGCTATTTTGAGATGCGCAAAGAAGAAAGATAGCTAGGCGAGCAAAGGAAGAACTTCAAATTGCTAGTGCCTACTTTGAAGAGCTATATCTATAGTTCTACAACAGATATTCAGGTGATTCCAATTGGAGATGAAAGCTTGTCCTCTTAGCTTTCCAACTCCACCAGAATCGCCCTATTTGCCCAAGTAACGAAGAAATGGCAGCCGTTTGAAGTTCAGTGCGCAAAGCAGGAAAAGTACTCGATCGAGTAGATAAATCACTCGATCGAGTACTAGCTACAGCGAGAAGATATTAGTCGAGAATAATTAGATTATATCTTAGTTTTATCTTATAATTAGATTAATAATAATTATCTCTCATTATATAAGAGATACTAAGTTAGACCTAAAGTATTCATTCATTCCCTGGAGTCAGTAGAGGGGACGGACGACGGCTTGTTCTTCATTTTCTTTATTTTTCGGATCCCTTTGTAACTTCTTCTCTTCTCTTAGACTTTAATTCTATTTAGTTTATTTCTCAATTCCTTTCTTATTGCCCTTAATTTCTCTACTGTTATTTATTTCTCTTATGCTAGTAGATCTTATTAATTCCCTTATTATGCCTCTTGATTTAGTTTATTCGTATATGATTGTTATTGCGATTATGAATATGCGTAGCTAATCCCTTGGGTATGTTAGGATTAGGGAAGCCGTGGTAGCAACATGTTATAATTGACTTGAATAGATTAGTCTTGCGATAAGAATTGTATTAGGCAATTTAATTGTTATCAGGTTGAATGTATGCATGCAGGAGACCAATAAATCTAGTTAACCCCGACCTGGATCGAAAGATTGGAAGGGAAGGCTTGCTTAATTACAATAGGGTATTGTAGTGAGGGCGAAAGCTAAGCTATTTACGCTCTAGGGCGGTTTAAGGACCGAAAGGTGACGACCATAGCTCTTCTTATCAGTAGTTTAATCGCCTCAGTATTTCAGATAGTGTAGCTGCCACGGTGGACCGACTCTTAGCATACTCCCTTCCCTCTGTTGTTAATTTCTTCTATTTTTATCTCTCTTTCCTTAGTCTCTTAATAGTTTTAGTAAATCATTTCAAACCCCCACTTTGTGACCCGTTACGCATAGACTAAAATTAGACAGATAAATCTCATTTTTGCCTCCCTGTGGAGATCGACCCTACTTACCGCTGACTTCTGTTAGTTGTAACTTAGGTATTTATTTTTGGTACCTGACGACGGTATCACATATATTACTCACATATCCTTATACCCACTTCGTATGCTACACACACATATACACACACAATTCTCGACTCAATATTCCCATTCGGAGTGGCTGACTTAAGCATATTGGGGCCAGGATTTTGGAATGAGAGCGCCTTCCCACCCAAAATCAAACAATTGTCGGGGCTTCCATTACACATACACCAGGTTCATTTTATTAGACTCACTACGTTCATTAGGCTCATTGGTAACAGGTTCCAAAATCGTCGCTCTGATGCCACTTTGTAACACCCCCATTTACCAAGGAGCCTTAATAAGACCTTCCCCAGCAGATAAGGGCGTTACCATCTCGGTTGCCCGAGGAATAATAAATATCAAACATCAATGAAAGAACGATTAAGTTTATTACAAGTTGACTCAATAAAGAAAAAGGTACAACTATCAACTAAGTGATTTTATCCATGCCGTGACTCGTGATAGACTCGTCCCTCCACAGTACCCAGCTGAGCTCCACAAATCAACACCTGCTAAGACCGACTGCTCACCATAATGGATCACGGCAACAAGAAGGAAACACAAACAACACCACACAAGGTCAGTAACTGAAAAACAAAACAAACCACTAGTTATAGTATACAAACGAACCATCACCATTTCCAATCAACCATCACTCCTCTAACTACCCGAAGGTCAAGTCCTGCTAGATTACGGCCACAACCAGTAATCCACACCGCCAGTGGGAGACCACAGCAGTTCCCACCTAAGCCCCGCCCATCTTTACCGAGCGCAAACCTATGTTCCTTAATGTACACACCTCCTCTTGTGGCGGGTTCCACAAGAGGCGAATCAAGGGCGTGAAGCCACTCCTGCAAGTGACTCCACTCAGCCGAGGGCGCACCTCGCGAACCAGAGACAAACAACAACAGTCAACTACAACCAATTTATACTACCAACAACAACACCAAATCCAATTGGACAACACTACCGACATACTAACAATCAACAGTACTGAGTAAGAAAATCTACCTTTAGCAATCCGCCGCAACACCGCATATGACCGTATGACGACAAGCAACCACCATTACCACCTATTACAAATAGTATGACAACCCCTATTACTACTACCACAACCATAACCAAAACTAAGGAAGACGATGATGATGACAACTTACCTATACACAGCCTTCCGGCGACAAGACCGCTATCCGACTCATGCTTCTCATCCTCATGGTGTCTCAACTCACAAAGGGCTCCAAAGGATGAAGATTGGTGAAGGGGAGAAATGTGTCGGCCATTAGGTTTAGGAGAAAATGAAATAAAACTAATTTTGGTTTCACGACTTCACGATTTATATTTTACCGCAGAACTCAGTTACTCGATCGAGTGTGGGACTTACTCGATCGAGTGGCCTCTACTCGATCGAGTCACAGAGCTACTCGATCGAGTAACCCCCGCTAGATCGAGCTTCCTAAAATCAAAGGTTACTATGATGTAAGATCAAACTACTAAGGCTTACAAAGGTTTAGACATGTGTTTAAGGTTAGTCAACGATGGTCAACGGGTCCCTAACAGGGCGGGTATTACAAGTACAGTAATTTTAGATGACAAGGATGATTATGTGGGATCAAATGAGATTGTCTTTAATGTTGATGAACATCTACATGATGATATGAGTGCAACGAATTATTCCCCGCCCCCAAAACATGATTTTAGTGATATTTTCGTTCCTTTGTTACAGGATGACGATCTTTTGGGCGAGTATGATGCTTTTAGATATTCACTTGGGCTTACCTATATCCTTCTTCCGATACTCTTGATGTTAAGCATAGTTTGGGAGATAGTTGTTCTATGATTAGTGAAATGGGGGCTAACTCACCTTGCGCAGAATCTATGACAATGATATTAGGGAATGCAGAAGTGAGAATGCTATTTTAGGAGCATGAGGGAGAGAAAAAAAGAAGTTGAGTTTGAGCCGATAAAAGTTTGTCCATCTAAAGCAAAATCTCTTATACTTCTAGTAGAAAATTCATTCATCTTAAATCCTAATGCTCTATCAAGTACTCTAGTTCCTCCTTCGTCATTGTGTCTCATGCCACACTCATTGACAAATAATCCCGAAAACGAAAAAAAAGCTAGATATAGACATCGAGATTCAAAAAAATACTCGTTAGATGCCTATATCTCCATTGTTTATGCTTTATCATGTCTAACTAATTTCTTTTGTGACTTTTTAGAATTTCATGTGAGGTTATTTGACGAGCTTCTTTTGTCATTTCTCCGAATATAAATCAGGTACCTTCCCGGCAACGGTACCAAAAACTTGTTCAGTTAAATATTACCGCAAGCGAACGAGTCAGTTGCAGTTCTTACGGGTCGATCTCTGGGAGGTCAGGGACTAAGTACCAGTCGGTCTAAACTACGAGTCAGCTACGCGGATCAATAATAAGTTGTGATAAACTAAAGTAAATGAACTGCTAAAGCAATAACCAAACTATAAAAGACGAAATCTATTAGGAGATTGGGCTTATACTAGGCCCGGCTACCATTAGGGTTAGCCAAAGTAGGGTTAAGTTCTAGGATGAGTGGTATTATAAATACCCTCACCATAATCATGTAAGACACAACATCAATAATACAAATCATTTATGCAATTCTCCCCATAATCTTATCATGGTATCAGAGCCTCCTTCCTGAGAGGACTCTTAATATCGCTTCCGCCATCTTGCCGGTGGGCGAAAATGCATGACGCTCACCGGTACGCTCACCGGCGGGATTTACATGTGAAGATATATTAATTAGTTTTTGAGTTCGTATTATTTTTAGTTTATTATATTTCAAAAAAAATAATAAAAAAAAATAAAGAAGATGATAGTACAAGATGCTGCCGTGAGCAATATGGACAAGGCCAGAAGCATCCCCTGATTTGTAGATTGATTTTTGAAGGGAGTTTTGCAAGTCGAAGCATTGAAGCCTCTCGTTAACCAAGGAAATTATTGAAATTTATTCTTCTTGAAACTTGATTAAAAAGCATCCGACTCCGTTTAAGGTGGTATAAATTTGACTGGCGAGTTACGCAATCTAATTTGGAGTCCGAAAAATTTAGCGTTCTCCAAATATTGAAATTAACGGATAATTTTCCGTTTTACTGAAATTTGTTAGGTCCGATTAGTGTTCCTACAAATTATTTAATATTCGACAAGTTCGAAAAGCTTAACGTTCTTGTTCGAAGAAATATTTCTAGCGAGTTTTATACTCGTTTATCTTGCCACCTTGCGAAGCCGATGCAGATTAATGAAGACTAAAAGTTGAAGATTTTGATTATTTTTTTCCTATTTTGATTTTATTTTGTAATTCTCCAATCGTAAAGTTCGTCCTACGTACTGCCTTTACGATTGCGGGAGGGTATTAGGAGATTGGGCCTATATTAGGCCCGGCTACCATTAGGGTTAGCCAAAGTAGGGTTAAGTTCTAGGATGAGTGGTATTATAAATACCCTCACCATAATCATGTAAGACACAACATCAATAATACAAATCATTTATGCAATTCTCCCCATAATCTTATCAAAATCAATATAATAATTAAAAGGCTATATTTCATATCATCGCTAGACAAGCTCATAAATAAAAACACGATTGCTTAATTGTTATTCAAGTGAGACTACTACACCTCTAGCATATTAACGATAATTCTTCCTAAATATGTCTAACCCCCACTTCCGCATGTAAATTAGACACATAGAAGCAGTAAAACCGTAGATACATCCCAACTATACAAACTAACATTCCCATGAAAAATCATATAATCATGACTAGAAGTACGTTCTTAAATTGAATCCCCGCTTTCGCACGTAAATTCAATTGTAACAGTAATAAGTAAATCAATAAGACGCTTTAAACATACAATAAAATCTCTCCCAACTTCCGTTGATAGTTACAAATTATTTTTTGTCTAATCGTATCAAATGCATTGCATAATCGTGATAAAATCAAATCAAACTCGAACAAATAATGTCGTAATCGATTGAACAATTAAAACATGCTTGTATTGACTAGCGGCAATATAAACCCTAAATTGACTATTCACCAACTGTTAGGGCTAAAATTAGCCCAACAAAGGAGGCCCACTTAATAAAATGAAAGCTATGGAAGGAGTGATAAGGAGGAAGGAAGCCCGCGGATGGAGAAAGGGGGAACGGGCTCAAGGGAGATCAGGATCCCATCATAGAGAATGCCCGGATTAAGGAAATAGGAGTTAGGGAGAAGATAGGGAGAAGTTAGGGAGATCAGGGAGAATTGGCAAGGGAGTCCGGGTTTGGAAAGAGTCCTTATGGAAATTATATTCCCTTTCCATATTCGGAGTAGGACATATCTAGGGTTCTTGCCCTATAAATAGCCAAGGAAGCGAATCAAGAAGGACATTCAACACACCATATTCACACATCCACATTCAAGATCACACCTCGACATATCATACTCAAATATACATTCATCTAGGATCTTGCAGGCCTGACACCTAGGGCCAGCAGGATTAGCTTTGTGACACGATTGTAATCATCCTCCAATTCATATAGTGCAATACTTGGCAGGGTACCGTCCCTCCCGTGGTTGTTCCCACATTGGGTTTTCCGCGTCACCAAATCTTACGTGTCAATTTACATTACGCACTTTATTTCTCTATTTATTTATTGACATACGAACGATCATACAACCAACCAACGAGTAAGACTACATTGACCCTAATTAATCGACTTGGGTAAAAATACCTAAACACCAACTACGATAAAAATAAGAGTAAATTATCAAAAACTCCCTTTTGTATACAACTTTTTAAAAATTACTCCCTTTAATAAAATTTTTTAAAACTTACTACCTTTAAATAGCAGAAAGTTAGAATTTGATACCAAAATTCATCTCAGGGAAATCAATAAGGAATATTCCGGCCATTTTGATTTTTTGCCTCCAAATATGTTTTTTTCCGACAAAAATACCCCTCTCCCTATTTTTTTTATATCCATTGTTCATTCACATTATCCCTGCTAGTTTGTCTTCCTCTCTATCTCACCGATTATCCACCAAAATCAAACTCTCAAAAAATTTACCCCATATCTGATTGTGTGTTCATGTGAAGAACACAAAAAATCAAGAGATCCCACCTTAATTATTGTCTAAGCACTGTTGTACATAGCAACGAATAACTCTTACTGAGTAGAAATAAAAACCCAGAAAAATTTCCTAGATCGGAGGTCTATTCAACAAGGAAACGAAAAGTTCATTATTGTTTTAAGGCTCCGTGACTTTGTTGTCATTAAAGCTAAAATGTGCAAAAATTCTTCTGGAGTATAACCCCATATTTGTTGCCATTTATACTCATAAAAATTGCCATCTACTATATTTTAAGTTCATGGTAAAAATCCACTGGAAAATCTTTGCAAGTGAAAATAAGCTTTATGAGAAAGAGAAAGGGAAGAGGTAGCCTCATGAATAAAATTTACAGAATCACAGAATGAGAATGAATCTCAAATTTTGATGTTTCTGGGATGAGCCGAGACCTACTATTGTGTCCACAAGTTTCTGCAAAAGTCACTTGCAATTAGTCCAAAGCATGAAAGGAGAACGAGCGAGGAAGGCGGGTCGGCGTCATTGTCTCGTGTTACCTACGGGTTGGTGTCTGACCATCTTAACCAGCCGTTGGAATCAATAAGAAATATTCCGGCCATTTTGAATTTTTGCCTCCAAATGTGTTTTTTTTTTCCGACGAAAATTAACCTCCTAAAATTTCCAATGAAATAGGAGCAATTAACAGTAACTTGAGGAAAAATCAAGGTAAAAAAATTACAAACTTGCTTAATGCTCAAGAGGATGAATTAAAGTTGGCGGTGATGAGATGAGACTAGATTATGCATAAGATTTTGATTAACAAGATTAATGAAAGGGTAAAAAGGGGAAATAATAACTGAGGGGCAAATTTGACCATTCACATCATATTTCTTCGGAGAAGGCATTTGCTATCAAATTTTAAAATTTGTCTATTTAAAGGTAGTAAGTTTTAAAAAAAATATAAAAGGGAGTAATTTTTAAAAAGTTGTATATAAAAGGGAGTTTTTCATAATTTACTCTAAAAATAATCATAACAAACATAATTAAACAATACATAATTAAATTAAATAAGAGTAAAGGGAAGAAGAAACTTAGTCTTGAATTAAAACGAAACTAGTTTTAAACCCGTGCAAAATTGCACGGGTATGTATTTAGGTCGGTATGAATGTTTTATTAATGAATATTTCTTATTATGTATCAATTGGGCAAATAAACAGATATAGTTTTAAACCCGTGCAAAATTGCACGGGTATGTATTTGGGCCAGAATGAATTTTTTTTAATGTATATTTGTTTTTGCATTTCTATTGTACCTATCTAAATGGTCTAACTCAACGATGTACATAATTAATGTTTAAATTTGTTAAAAACATGTCTTCACATGCACTACTTTATAAGGAAATAACGTAATCTAATATTGTCAATAAAAAATGCATACATACAAAACTTTACAATCGGATAAAAGAAAAATACATCTAATAATCAACTTTAACAAATGCAAGTTATTCTAAAAATTGAAAAATTTCATGATACACTACATTAGTAGTCGTAGTAGAAGTACGCATATCTGAGTCACAAATTAAAATATTCAAGCCTTCTTTTCGGGTGACCCTGAAAAGTGCGACATAAAGCTGGCCATGACTAAACACTGGTCTTGGAAGATAGATGCTGACCTGAGATAAAGACTGGCCTTGACTCTTGTTTATCGTCATTGCAAAACAAACAAATATGGGGAATTGTCTTCTCTTTAAACGTCTGGGAAATCTACTGGTGTCCGATGGAGTAAGTGTTAGTCGAGCAATATGCACTCTATCACCTTTATGACTACCAGTTAAGACAGTACATCTTATCACGCGTTCCCCCAGATCAGTCATAATTAGTCTCGTGCCGTTACACAACCCACGTGATTGATCAATGTTTCGCAGAAGCATCACCATAGCACCGAGCTTCAACTTCAACTGGTGATTCGGGAGTCCGGTACATTTAATATTGTTGAGGAACTCAATAGAGTGAATGTCACCGCCACCTGTACCTCTGTCATCACTACACACCTCATCGGAGCTTAAATAAATTCTCTCATCCTTTTTAATAAGCGACAACACATATTCATTTACTGATTCAACAATCTTGTGAGTAGGGGCCAGGATTGCCCTTTGTTGGAGATATTCCGGATTCCACAATTGTGCTAGCAGATCCGGATAAGTGACATCTACTAATGTCTTAATAGGATTCGTCACATCCTGAATTAGTAAGTCGGCTGGTAATTCTAGATTAACTTCTCCATCATTTTCACCGCCTGTTATACCATCTCCAATCTCCAAGAGCCATTCGGAGAATTTCCGTAACTCCTCAACATTGTCAGTTGAACTACCAACTTGCAATCGCATATTTTTGGTCAATCTAAGTACCTATAAGTGGTATACGTTTTAATTATATAAATATAGTACGACAAAAATAATTTAACTAAGACTCACATAAAACGGTAATATGGATATTTAAAGAAAGAAATATATATACCTTGCAGAAAGACCATAAATATGATGAACACAGGGATGCAGCCACAACATCTACTCTACTTCCTTTTGAAACAACTGGTAATGTCTGTCTAAAATCACCCCCGAATACCACAACTTTCCCACCAAACGGCAATTCAGCATTTCCCACCTCCAAAACACGCATTACATCTTTTAAACTTTTATCAAGGACCTCAAAGCAATGCCTATGAGTCATCGGTGCTTCATCCTAAATTATGAGTTTAGCACGTATCAAAAGTTCAGCTAAATCACTGCCGGGCTTAATTCGGGAGCATATGGAATCCTCCGTTACATTAATGGAAATTCCAAACCTGGAATGAGCTGTTACACCACTTGGAATCAATGTTGCTGCAATTCCACTTGACACAACAGCCACAACAATATCGCCCTTACTCCTGAAACAGGCACACAAAGCTCTCCAAAGGAAAGTTTTCCCAATTCCACCATATCCATAAACGAAGAACACCCCTCCTTTGTTATTTAAAGCAGCTTCCATCACTTCATTATACACCAACCTCTACTCGTCAGTCATTGAAGATAACTGAATCTCATGTTCTTTACTCAAGGATTGTCTATCGTACGAAAATGCATCCATAAGTAAACTATTTCGATGATGTGTCGTTGCAGACATGTCTGGGAACGGCATTCCCTCAAATCGACGAAGTGAACTACCATTTGTTTGAAGAGAATTTTCAATATCAATAAGTGCATAATTTTGCAAGTCTTCATCGGTAAGCTTTAAATCTGTGGTTAAAAAAGTTGCAATATTATCTATGTGATTTTATATACTGCAGCAATCAATTCATAGAATAGATGAAGGTAAGAATGCGAAATATGAAGAAATGTTTTAAAGTTGTTCTAATTAAAATAGCGGTAAATGTTTACTATGAAATGAAGACACACCTTGATTGTTAAGAATAGTGCGTTGCCTATGAAGGATGTCGTCCGATAGCAGTTGCCAAGTTTCGTCCCATACTCTGCTCGGCATAGACAAAGTGCCACAAAATAATAACGTCGCGAACAAATTTCTCAAGTAGAAGCCAGACCCCCAATCAGCTGCTTCGTTGATAGCTACAATATACTCTCGATCATCACCAATTAATCCCAATGCATAACATGCTTCTCTAAATGTCGGATGAACAAACTGATTCACAGTCCTAATATCCTCAAAACATTTTGGTCCCTTAACGTGATTCAACATTACTCTCATGAAATACAATTCACCACATTGCGGGGGAACGTGAACCAATCTACCAATCGTAAATCCTTTTTTCCTAAGGCTCCATTGACGAAGTTTCTTTTCCAAACAAATTTGGTTGGAAATTCACAGTACAATAATTCTTTAGCAACCTGCATCTCTTCTACTGTCGAATTATTACAGCCCATCCAATTAAGAAATTGGGACACCCCGAGCGAAGTCTTTTCTACGACCTCATCAACCCAATCATCATCGTGGAAGACAATAGGTTGCTCATCCGGAAGATGGTATTGTAGCCTTTCAACAGCAGGAGTTCTGTAGTGGATATCAAACCCAAAAATTCTCCATGCGGCTTCACATGCAGAGAGATAGCGACAATCGTAAAACCTCTTAATCTCATCAAATCGACCAGGGTCCTCCTCATTACGTCGTGTGTAAGACGACTGCATGGTAACTCGATCAGAGCCCTTGTTAATGTACTTAAATAGGTACTTTATGAATCTAGATTGATTACACCATTCGACATTGATATGAGCCCGATATTTCAACAACAACTTAGAGTTATATGGAATGACAAAATCATTTCCCAGGGGCACATCATCTTTAATCACCGTAACTCCTTTCTTGCTTCTCTTGTATATAGGGTACCCATCACCGTCAACCGTTGTTCTCTCAGTGCACGGCTTTGGGTAATATTTTGAGCACTTGCCTCTGACCATACACGGATATGAGGGCTTTGCTTTACCACACGGTCCATGAAGCATATACTCGCAAACAACACTATGTAAGACGGGATCTGTAGTCGGATCAGGAATCTCCGTGGAAATGATTTTGTCGACATCTGCGGCTGTAGGAAATTTGTCCTCCCGATGTAGGAACAATACTATATGGGCATGAGGGAGTCCACGTTTTTGAAATTCAATAGTATACACGACTGCAAAAAACACGTTCATAAATGTCATTAAATTTTTCTACAGTAATGCTATGTCACAAACGATATATTAAATTAAAAGATTAGCAATTGGTAGTACCTCCTCGCGCTCTTCCAAAAATATGTCGATCCTTTAAGTCCCTAATCAACTCATCGAGCTTCATTTTAAAGACGCGACAGACAATATCTGGACGATCCTCGGGTCGCAATCCTCTTTTAGAAACAAATCGTACTATTTCCGGCCACTTTGGATTACAGGTGAAAGTGATGAATAAATCTGGATAACCAAACCACTTACAAATAGTCATGGTATCGAGGAAATTTGCTTTTTTCCAGTTGTCACCTCCGGGGAAAGAAGAAGGCACGATAAACCGAGTACCCGCCGAAGATGGCTCTACATCTCCTCTTCCAACAGCATTTGAGAGGTTCTTATAATTATCAACTCGAAGTCGATCTTGGTTAAAACGAATGAAATTCAGCCTATGCGATTCGACCAGCATATAACAATCAACTAAAAATTGGTCGAATGCCGTACCAGATAATAAGATCGTTGGAAATTCAACATCTGGTGGTCTCTCTATAAGATGATAAGCAAACCACTCCCTACACGTTGTTTCTTCACGTGCTTGGTCACTCGTGCTAACACCAATAGAAAAAGCACTATGTAGGATACCCGGCCTATACCCATCTTCTCCGGATGGAATTAACAAAGGATATTGTAAGAGGGTGTATAAAGGGTGCAACTCAGATATCCGCTGTAAACCACCGCACAACCTTCTGACAATAATATCTCGCTTCTCCATATGTGGACCAATATCCCCCTCAATTAAAGCCGCTACCTCTGAAACTGTTGGAAGATTGTAAGTTCTTCCATCACTTGATCTCCTTGAAATCAGTTTGATACTCACTTCACTGTCTATATTTTCAGTTAGTCTATCCCTAACCTTTCTAAATGTCTTTGCAATTGTATTGTGCGAGTCAATCATATTTTCCAACAATCGTATTAACTCGTCATTGAACCTTGATGGATCCCCTGGACAACAATTAAAAACAAAATTATTGCCTACGAAAAAAAATTTTATACAAAAAAATTTTATTACGGAAAGAAAATATATTTACCTAATTGCATTTTTTCGATTTTGAACTTCCTCTTCCGTGTCATATATGTAAAGTTGACAGAATTTTGGCCTTGCATCTCTGGTCGGTACCAAAGTCCCTATCCGATGGCAATTTTGACCTCCCATCCTAAAGGTATATGGTCCTTTACCTTGATTGATGGAATGATCGATTTTACCGCCCATAGAAGTGAATGAGAACATCGAGTTATAAGCTCTAATGTTTTCTCTATAATGATTGCTAAATCGATGCTGACCGGTCAACAACGACTTTATAAGTTCAGGCGGCTGCTGTAGAAATGCGACTTCAACTTTTCCATCAGAACAACAAAGTGAGAACTTAGGACGTCTTGTACCACGTCTTTTATCTTTTCTCTCCTCAAACCACATCAACGTGTGACATTTCTTGCACTCATATTCTGCATCACCACAGTCCCAATATCCTTCCCATGCTAAACAGTTTTCAAAACAAAATTCATAATTTGAGACATAAAAATTAGACGACAATAACGAAAGCATGTTGCAATTCAAATTAATAAATAAAAAGTCATGAATGAACTAACCATCATTATTTAACGGCACGGAAGTATTTTGCTGAGTTCTCGAGGATTCGCCATGTGAATAGGATGCATTCAAAAAACAACTACCGGGTGTTTGTTCAATTCGGTTTACAGACGGAATCACTTCATTGAAAGTTTCACCATATTCAGCACATAGATCTCTCACTAAGAGCTCAACAACATCGGTCGGACTACAAATAAGTTCTACACAACGTTTTTAATTAAAATTTAGACTTTCACAAACGTTAATACATGTTAAATGTAAAAAATTAAATATAGATATATACATGTCACGTTGGAGGTTGCTCGTGTACAATTGACCGTATTTTGAGAAACGTCACTATGAACGCTACCACCACGTTTCTTAGAGAATTGCGACTGTCTTTTTTCTCTTGCCGTTCTCGCTCTTAACTGATTAGGCGTTAGAATAACAGTGTTCGCATATGATGGAGTAGGATCATAAGAAACGTTACTTGGCGGGGTTCTTATCGGTAACTGTTCACTTATGGTTCTTCTGCTACTTCGATGACATGGGGTATGAGAAACTGAAATTTTCACAATTGGTAATGACTTATTATAATTTTTAAAAAAGAACAAATGAAACAGGATTAAAATAAAAAATGTAAAAAATTGAATATATGTAGTAAAATATTAATAATTAAAAATAAAGAAGTACCGTTACTAATGTCAGATAGCGGTACTCGAAGATTTGACATTGATTATGGCGTATTGTCAGTAATCATCAAGTTTCTTTCTGATATCCGAACACCTATATTGGTAAACCATAACGACAAAGACAAATTATGTCAAACGTTATATTTTATTGTACATTTTCAAACTGTAAACAACATGGACTGTGTGTAAACACATCTCGAACAAAATTAAAAGGCCAAACGATATCACATATGGGCTGAGAACGACCCAATTTGCACTCAACATCTCGAAATCCCAAATTTGGGCTCACCAGTTCTTTCATTCCCGTCCTGCTCAAGTAAAAAAAAATCCCTAATACTAACCTATTATATATTAATTTGGGTTCATACCTTGCTACAATTCCCGTCCAACCCAATTCCCGAACAAAAATAAAAACACAAACAATAGCAAACATGGGCTGATAGAAATGCAAATTTGGGCTAAACCTTTCTAAATTTCCGTCCATTAAAATCACAATAACCCTAATAATTTACCCCACCTATATATACCCCTTTCCCCTCAATAAAACCCTAAAATCCCGTCTCCTCTTCATTACACGCCTCCGCCTTTATCGCTTTATCTCCCTCTCTCTCTGCTGCTTCTCTCTCTTACTAAAATCCTAAAAATAAATACTAATGCTCCGTTTATTTTGCCCAGTCTACCTTCATAGACAAACATCTTCATTAATAAATTACTTCTCTCATAAAAACTTAGACACTCCCATCTCGCCAATCGTCCACCCTATTTCCGATTAGCAACCCTTCATTGTCCGATCTGTTCTTCATGCATGCACACGGTCATTCTTTAACATGGTGAAGGTCGATTTTTTCTTATTCGGACCGTTTATTCAAGATGTATTAATGGTAAGTTCAATTTCACTCTATTCTTTAACTTTCATTCCGCCGCTTAATAAGTAAAATTGAATTTTTTTCGACTTTTTTAAACTAAAATCGTTGATTATATTGTTAGATCTATAAATTTTATGACATATTTGAGTTGATGGTAATTAAAAAATCGACATATAATTAAAATGGTTGTTTATACTGTTAGATCTATCAATTTTTTGACATATTTTAGTTGATGGTAATTAGAAAATCGACATATAATTAAATTGGTTGTTTATGTTGTCAGATCTATCAATTTTTTGACATATTTGAGTTGATGCTAATAATAAAATGGACATATATTTTTTTTAAGATCATTGTCACTTCTTGATTAAATACAATGATTTTTAATTAGATCTATGACTTTATTTCATATACATGTTATTAACAACTTAAAATCATTTTTTCTTAATATTTATCGCATTTTTTTATTCGTAATATAGTCGATCTGTGATGACGGATTTAGCATGTATTGAATCTGATTTAAAATAGTTTTTTTAATTTAGTTTTGTTTGTCTTCATTTTTTATCACTCTTATTGAAAATATTGCCCCAAATGATTGCTGCCGTTTTTGGTGTTATGAGAAATAAAAACCCTAAGTTGATTAATTAAAATTCCTTAATCTCGCATGTTTTAGACTGGGTAGAACCTTACCTAAACTTGGGTTCAACCCAACCCAAAAAGGGATAACCCGACCCAACCACCACGGGTTTTAACCCCATCAAACACACCACGGCTTTTAACGCGACCCAACCCAACACGGATTTCAAACCGACCCAAACCCCATACGGGTTCCAACCCGACCCAAACCCCATACGGGTTCAACCCGACCCAACCCCATACGGGTTCCAACCCGACCCAACCCCATACGGGTTCCAACCCGACCCAACCCTATACGGGTTCCAACCCGACTGACCCAATTACATGACCCACTTACAACACAACCTGGATTGACCCAATTACATGACCCAATAACAACTAACCCTTGACTGACCCAATAACAACTAACCCTGGACTGGCCCAATAACAACTAACCCTGGACTGGACCAATAACAACTAACCCTGGACTGACCCAATAACAACTCTACCTGGACTGACCCAATAACAACTCTACCTGGACTGACCCAATAACAACTCTACCTGGACCGACCTAACCCAACCCAACCAAATCTGGACTAACCTAACCCAACCCAACCCAACCAAATCTGGATTGACCTAACCCAACCCAACCCAACCCAACCAAATCTGGACTGACCTAACCCAACCCAACCTGGACTGACCTAACCCAACCCAACTTGGACTGACCCAACTCAACCCAACCCAACATGGACCTAACCCAACCCAACCCAACCCAACATGGACTTAACCCAACTTGGACCTAACCCAACCCAACTTTGACCTAACCCAACCCAACTTGGACCTAACCCAACCCAACCCAACCCAACTTGGACCTAACCCAACCCAACTGTTGGACCTAACCTAACCCAACTTAACTGTTGGACCTAACCTAACCCAGCCCAACTGTTGGACCTAACCTAATCCAGCCCAACCGTTGGACCTAACCTAACCCAGCCCAACCGTTGGACCTAACCTAACCCAGCCCAACTGTTGGACCTAACCTAACCCAACGACCCAACTGCTGGACCTAACCTAACCCAACAACCCAACTGTTTTCTTTCACACTCAGGTTTCAATTGGTTACATTTGTGTGTTGTATAATAGAGTAATGTAAATGTCTTACTAAAATGCAATAGACTAATGTAAATGTCTTACTAAAATGCAGGTTCATTCGAAGCATGCATATTGTTCATAAAAGATGGATTTAGTTAAGTAATCAATAACATTCGAAGCATGCATATTGTTCATGGAAGATGATGAAGTTAAGTAATCTATAACACAATATAACAGATTTTAATTTATAGAAAAAAATTAAGAAACTTACTGTTTTCATTGTTCATTCCTTGCTGCCGTCTCCTTTTTTCTGCCTTGTACTTGAATTCCCTTTTTCCATGTTTAACCCCCCACTGTTTTGATGCTTCTCAAAATGATGCAAATTATGTGCAAAAATTGGCAGTTTCTAGTTGCTTGTCTTTTAAATTGATCTTAAAAAACTGGTAAACTAAAATGTGTTTAATTGATTTGCTTCAATTTTCTCACCTGTATGCATGAATTTTTTGTTTAGTTCACTCATCTCTTGCCCACTAACCTGCCAAATGTTGTTTTTTTGACTCAACTACTGCCCACTACTTTAGAAACTGCTAGTAATGCAACATGGGTAGTTTATCATAACTGTTTAAACCGCCATTTGTGCTGAAAAATATCGACTTTGATTTTTTAGACGTTTTTGACTAAAAATTTCGTGACTATGCTACAATAACAATTTAAGAACTTGATATAAACTTATGAGAAGTATCGTATACTGGAAATTTGTACAGTGGCCTATCTTAAATTTCCCGACGTTTTTTCTTAGTCATTTTCTAACTAACCTACATTAAAATTCTCAAAACTTGTTATAAATGTTGCAATTCTATACATCTTTTTTTTTTCCATGTTATTCAATAAATGTCAATTACTCCTCCAGCATATTTGTTTTACTTGTTGGTTGGATATCGAATGTAATCAACTACTGTTGGCTGCATAAAACGTGTTGCTTTGGTAATTTAGTAATTGTTAATGACTATTGGCTTGTATCGTAACTTTGAAATGAAAAGTAAAGAATTAAATGTACTATTGTTGAGAAAAGTTCATTAATTCATTGTTAAATTGAAATACAATAGTTGAAAAGTTGAACATATATAAGTTTCGATGATGTTGCTAGCTTAACCAATATGATGCATCTTTGTCATCTACTTCCTTCTTTATAATTGCATCCAATCTTTCCTGTCCTTTAGGCTCCATATCTGAAAGTTGTTGCATCACTTTGTCCTTCAGTTCTTTGATTCTCTGCATAGTAAACTTGCTACACATCTAACTTAAATATGATAACCTAAATTGTTCTATTACAACCTGAAATAAACTTGGTCCAAAACAGTAAAGAAAACAACAAAGTCCAAAAACAGAAATACAAACATGGTCCCGAAAATTCTTAAGTGCTGAAATGTTTTTTTAGAACTCCATAGGCTGCTTGCCCATCTTAATTTCCTTCAGTTTTGTTGCAGATGATTTGTCGGATGCTTCAGCCGTTTCCACGACTCCTTTCTGTGGTGTGATCTCTTGGGAATTCAGCACAGGTTCTGACTCAACTATCTCTCTCATTTGCTCCTAACAAAAAAAAAATTATTACTAAAAATGCCATTAGTATCAAAAAAAAATTGTTCAAGTTAAAATTCAATTCACCATCATTGAATCAGATCTTGTTGTGTCCCTTGTCGAAGTTGAAATTGCTTGTTCCTAAAGAAGTGGACGATATTTATTAGTAATTGAAACAAAAATCAAAGTCATTACGTGTATAGGGTAGTCATTAATTGATGTTATACCTTTCTTGCATTATTCATGTCATCCCACTTAGCAATTGATCTTGGATCATCACACAAACCGATAAACCCCAAATGACTTTGATTTTTGCTCAATGTTGTATAAATCAGTCACTCTTATTTTTGCCACAAATGTTCTGTCAAGTAGAGGCCTGAAATCTGGGGGAGGGACAACACTGTACATCTGAAACAATATTTAAAACTTAATCAGTAACATTATACGTTGGTTAGATATTATTGCAAATTGTATGTAAATGAGTTTTAGGTTACCTCATCTTCGTCAAGAATGGCTTGTGCTGTTTTCCCAAGCAAATCAACCATTACATCATCCCAAATAATGAACTCAACCGAGTCTGGATCTTCATATGTCACAATAAACTTAACTTGAAACCTTGGTATTGCTGATGTCACCCTCACACCCTTCATTGTGCAATTATTGTTAATTTTTTCCTTGTCACAATACCACAACCCATCTTCTCCTTGCTTCACTTTTGATCTGCATTCTTTGCAAGAGTAGTAGTACCAAGTACTACCAGATGTATCTAACTCAATTATCTTGGCCATTGTGACATATGCCCCTCCTGTAACATTCCGTTTGATGTCTATGAGTGTCTTGGTATTGGATTTGATAGTTGATGATATTATGGAGCTAGCAGCATTAGGGGATGGTAGTTGGTTATGTATGGAGTTGGTGTCGTGAGAGATATATATGTGGTAGATACGATATAGTGAGTCATGTTGTGGAAGTAAACATAGTTGGTGGAGTGGGTGTTAAGAGTTCACGTTCTATGTTCGGTCGAGTTCTTGAGTCCTTAGCTAAGTTGTTGTGTCTTGGTCGAGTCTGTATGGTTGTTTTTATGTATGGGTTGAACTTCGGGGACGAAGTTCCTTTTAAGGAGGGAAGACTGTAATACTCCGTATTTATAAGTCTTGGGGTACTCTATCGAGTAGGCCTTACTCTGTCGAGTAAGGGTAAGTTGCGTTTTAGAATAGTTTCGACTGTTGGGTACTCGATCGAGTAGTCAGCACTCGATCGAGTAAGGGGGTACTCGATCGAGTATCTTGGGTACTCGATCGAGTGTTCGGTTTTACGGGGAGTTTTCTCGGGTTTTGTTAATTATGCGATTAAGGTATTTAAACATAGTCGTCATTGTTTTAAATCACTTTTACAAAACCTAAAACCCTGTTTAAGAGAGAAAGCAGCCACTTCATCTTCCTAATCGCATTCTTAGCAATTCCCGGAGTTCAGTCGGTCAGTTCTTGTCGTTATTCGTACCGTTGAGTTCCTTGCGTCGAGGGTAAGCTTTTAATATAGTTTTTATAATGTTTTGTTAAGATTGGTTAAACCCTAATTTAGGAATTGGGGGTTTTGGTGTGTAGTTTGTGATGTGTAGTCTTTATGTCTTTTTGTATGATAGGAGGAGAATTCGTAGAGGAGCCGTTTTGATACAATTTGTAGATACCGTCTGCGTGTTGTGCTTTCCAGGTAGGATTTCCTACTCGGTATTAGTCCCATAATGGGATGATTGTTGATGTGTTGAGATTGATTGTTTGATATAGTAATTGATTGTGACTACTGATTGTGATTGTGATTGATTGTCTATGGCTCTCGAGATGCGTTCTCGGTGAGTGGGGTCACTTGCGGGAGTGACTTCACGCCCTAGTTTCGCCCTTCGTGGAACCCGCCACGGAAGGGGATGTGCACATTAATGGGACAGGGTTATCGCTCGGTATGATGAGCGGGGCTTAGGTGGGAACGGCTGCGGTCCCCCACTGGCAGGGCTGGTCCAGTGGACAGTCAGTATTGAGACGATGGGAGTTGGTGTGTGTGTGTGTGTGTGTGTGTGTGACAGTTCAGCTGTCTGTTTATCTTATTGTTGATATATGTATTGAATTGTGTGATTAGTACTAACCCCGTTTAAATGTTTTAAAAACTGTGGTGATCCATTCGGGGGTGGTGAGCAGTTATTGAGCGGTGTGATATGACGCGTATGGGATAGCCGGGATGAGTCATCACATGGCGGTTAGAAGTCTTCCGTCGTGTCGACGAAGTCTAGTAGCTTTGATAGTTTTAGTCGTAGACCGTACGAGAACCTTGTAATTCTTTTTATTAGTTTTGGTTTGAACATGTAATCACTTAATCTATAATTACTTTAAAAGTACGTTTCTTTATTGTCTTATGATATTCAGTACCTCGGGCAACCGAGATGGTAGTATCCTTATACCTGAGTGGTCTTGGTAAGGCACTTGGAGTATGGGGGTGTTACAAAATGGTATCAGAGCGACGATTTTGGAACTGTAACAAATGAACATAATGAACATAGGGAGTCTAATAAAATGAACCTGGTGTATGTGTAATGGGAGCCCCTACGATGCTAGGTTTTGGGTGAGTAGGCGCCCTCACTTCAAAATCTTGGCCCCATGATACTTAAGCCAGTCACATGGTATGGGAACGTGGAGTCCGTGTGTATATGTGCGACGTGTATGTTAATTGTGCTGTATATGGTTTGTTGAAAGCATGTTGCATGATAGTTGGCTTACATGTTGGTTGGAATCGTTGGAAAAGTATATGAGAATGATGAATGATATGGTAGAAAAAGAAAGTAGTTCGTATATGATGATGTGTGATGAAGTGGATTTGTAATGTTGTTGTATTAGCAACATGGGAATAGGATTTGTAGTGTATGGGTGTGGTTTGTGTTATGAAAAGTTATGAAAATTTAAAACATGCGGGTAATACATGATTGAAAGTTGAATGTTATATGAGCATGATAGATGGTAATGTTTGGCTTTTGGTGAGTAGTAACATGAAGAATAGAGGTTCAATGATATGTGTTTTATATAACGAATTGGATGAAAAGCATGATGGTTGTTTATAACGTGGCACTTGATAACACGAAGTAGATTATTTTGTTGATTGTATGAGGAGTCGCGCTGATTTGAATGCGTAGTTGTAATCATAATGTTGAAATAATAATGAATGCATAGTACGTTAGGGTATGTGAGATAACATTCGGGTAGTATTCACGAGTCTGCATGACTCGATCGAGTGGGTTTGATTCGATCGAGTGGGTACTTGTCGTTATTTTGACCCGAATCGTGTTTTTGGGCACTCGATCGAGTACCTCGGGCACTCGATCGAGTATGGGGTCACTCGATCGAGTAGCCGGGCTACTCGGTCGAGTAAGTCGAGATCGAAGGTCTTTTGGGTTAAGTCGGGGCACTCGATCGAGCATGATTGGGCACTCGATCGAGTAGCCTCAACTCGATCGAGTAGGTTCTCGTACTCGATCGAGTGGGGTCTCTGTGCAAGTCATATGCGTGTTTCGAGTCATATGTTTATCTTTTGACATTCGTTGCATATTATGTTTAATTCAAAGGTGTTGTATTACTTCTTTATGCATTGTTTTACGTATGTGTTGGTCCTGAAGCGTAAGTTACCCAATCTTATGTTGTAAAGAGTGGCACTATGATGAGTATGAGTTCGGTGGGGAGGACATGAATTATAAGTGATTATGATAGATGGTGGAAAAAGAAAAGGAAGATTGGTATAGTTTATTGAGGCATGGCGCACGTTTTGCGAGACGGAATGAGTGATATGATTGTGTGTTGAGTAATGTAAAAATAAGTGAATATAGGCAAGGGATGATGTGAGTATAATGAACGTGAGAATGAAAAGATTGAAAGTAAGAATGTGGATAGTGGCAGCTTGAGATGTGTAAAGAGTTATGGAAGGAAATGGTTAGGAGTCGTGTGGGTTATGGATTTATGTAGTGAAAGTTCGTTTAAAGGGGTTGAGAAGAGTAATATATAGTGAACTTTGTGGAGACATGTCGCGAGGTGTATTTATAGACAGTGAGTGAGTTTGGGAGGTTTATTAAAAGATGAAACTACTGTGTGAGTTCCTTGGGTAATTAACGGTATTAAATGAATTCTGATTTCTAGAGATGTAAAAAGGGAGATGCAATTGTTTGAACATTAAACATTGGTTCTATGGATAGATTAGTGGCAAGTATGAGTGATAGCATAATAAGAGAAGATCCATGGGAAGAAAGAGTGAGATGATGTCGGTAGAAAATAATAGAATTAAGTTTTGGAGCAACGAAGGGGTAACCAGATTTCTAAAGAGTTAGCTAGAAGGAATAAGGAGTTGAATTATTAATTGGTATTATTGAGTGTAAAGAGAAAGGAAGGATAAAAGTAAGCTGAGGAAAATGTTCACCGGAGCTATGTGACATAAAGATGAGAAATCATCGAAATATGTGATGGTATCACGAGGATGTTAGCTAAAGGTTATATAGGAGTTTCAGGGCAACATGATTGGTAATGAGTTTCGAGGAATTAAGGGAGTAAGAAGTTGGTGGAGTATTGGCACGATACGAGATATTTGGTGGAGAGTTGGATGACAATACAAATAAGATAGCATTGGGAATAATGTTGAGGTAATTTTGTGGATGGGTTTGATGTTCGTTATTTGCAATGTTAACCAAAAATGGTAGAAAAACCATGTTATTTTGATATGAGTGTAAGAGATTTGATATACGAGCAGCGGCGGCATTGTGGTGTTATCACTAATGGCTAAGAGTGATGGAATATTAGAAAGGTAGCAATTCTAAAGAGGTTGATTTGGTAGGGACCTGATTGTTGTGTATGATTGTGAGAGGGTATAAGATGTGGTTAGATGAGGCGGACGCTATTAGTTGAATAGTGAAGGTCGATTATATTTGGCGAGAAGTGATGGTTGTGCGAATGGGGAATATGTTATGAGGGGCATATGAGTTAAACTCGGGCGGCAGGTAACCTTTTTCGAGTGGTGACTTACGTGGTCAGGATTGACTAGTTGGTTGTGATTACGGGTCTGTGATTTGTGTAAATGTTTGTGTGAGGTTTTGACCTCACAAGAAGTAGTATGGTATGATAATTATAAAATTGTTTTATGAATGTTCGGTAATATATATGTTGGACACGGTAATTTAATTTAATGATATCCAAAAAGGTAATAATTTGATTGATTTGACATGGCTAGTTATAATTTTATGTGTATTGATAACACATGTGTATCCCGGGAAATGGTAGAGATGATGTTCATGAGATGCTTATCTGTTTATCCATATAATATGTTGCGTGGTAATTTAATAAGGTGGATTTGAGTAAGTTTTTCTTGTCTGAGAAGTTATGCTAAGTCAGTATTTATGGGAATTGTATGCAGTTGTGATGTCTATCGGTGTGGTTGTGGTGCCTCGGGTGGTGATCCGGGCACGGTACATAGTGCTGTGATGCGGGTATTTTCGCACTACGGTGTGGCTGTTGGTGGCGGTGTTGTGATGCCGTCACCGGTTGTGGTGGAGTAGGCGGGATGATTATGATTCGGGTTTCGAAAGTACATACCAGTTATACATAGATTGTTGTTTTGTTTGATGTTGCTCTCTGCGAGTGTTAGTTTGTGCTGATAGACAGTTGTCTTGCTTATTCATGTTTTCTTTACCAGGTTAAGTTGGGAATGAGGTAGAGTATGATGTGAAATAGAGTTGTATATGTTTCGTTGTTGTCATGGGATAGTGATAATCTGTTGATGGGACACGGTTGTGAGAGGTTGTTACGGTAATTTTGATCTTGTTTTCAGATGAGACATCGTTAGACATGGTAATGGAAAATGATTCGTGGAACATGAGTTGTAATGAGCTGAAAGCGGCAGGTAGTTCATAATCTTTTGTTGGGACAGTGAGTGTAGGGTGTTGGGGAAATTAGTGTCATGTTAAGTTGTGTATGAATTTTGCGGTAATGAAAGAAAGAACTTGAGGATCTAGTGTGCGTGTACGTAACGAGTGCGGATCGTGAGTTATGCTTCTGGGAGATAAGTGCCTTACATAGAGAGGTATGTTGTTTGGCAGTAATAATGAAGAGTGGGTATGGTGATTTGCTACGAGTTTATGGTATAGGTTAGGTGCGCTGCCGAATGAGTTGAGGAATGGGAAATGTTTATGTATGGGAGCCTTGGATATAAAAATGGTGAGTGTTTGGTTTATAGACGGTTATCTTTGACATGTGGTGGTACAGAGGGTAATGAGATGTAGATATGGTTTGGTATTAGTGAGTTACGAGGACGTAACATTTGTCTTAAGAGGAGTAGGATGCGATAAAACAGATTTTGATGGTTGTACATATGGTAATAAAAGATTCGTGTTGTGGGTGATTTTATTAAAGGTCATGACCGTGCTTGTAGTAGCGTGATGTTTAGGAGTGTGAGAATATTTCGCTAGTGTTGACGGTTGGATGATGAGGTTACGAGTGTGAGTAAACTTCGAGGACGAAGTTCTTTTTTAAGGGTGGTAGAATGTAACATTCCGTTTGATGTCTATGAGTGTCTTGGTATTGGATTTGATAGTTGATGATATTATGGAGCTAGCAGCATTAGGGGATGGTAGTTAGTTATGTATGGAGTTGGTGTCGTGAGAGATATATATGTGGTAGATACGATATAGTGAGTCATGTTGTGGAAGTAAACATAGTTGGTGGAGTGGGTGTTAAGAGTTCATGTTCTATGTTCGGTCGAGTTCTTGAGTCCTTAGCTAAGTTGTTGTGTCTTGGTCGAGTCTGTATGGTTGTTTTTATGTATGGGTTGAACTTCGGGGACGAAGTTCCTTTTAAGGAGGGAAGACTGTAATACTCCGTATTTATAAGTCTTGGGGTACTCTATCGAGTAGGCCTTACTCTGTCGAGTAAGGGTAAGTTGCGTTTTAGAATAGTTTCGACTGTTGGGTACTCGATCGAGTAGTCAGGCACTCGATCGAGTAAGGGGGTACTCGATCGAGTACCTTGGGTACTCGATCGAGTGTCAGGTTTTACGGGGAGTTTTCTCGGGTTTTGTTAATTATGCGATTAAGGTATTTAAACATAGTCGTCATTGTTTTAAATCACTTTTACAAAACCTAAAACCCTTTTAAGAGAGAAAGCGACCACTTCATCTTCCTAATCGCATTCTTAGCAATTCCGGCGTTCGATCGGTCGGTTCTTGTCGTTATTCGTACCGTTGAGTTCCTTGCGTCGAGGGTAAGCTTTTAATATAGTTTTTATAATGTTTTGTTAAGATTGGTTAAACCCTAATTTAGGAATTGGGGTTTTGGTGTGTAGTTTGTGATGTGTAGTCTTTATGTGTTTGTATGATAGGAGGAGAATTCGTAGAGGAGCCGTTTTGATACAAATTGTAGATACCGTCTGCGTGTTGTGCTTTCCAGGTAGGATTTCCTACTCGGTATTAGTCCCATAATGGGATGATTGTTGATGTGTTGAGATTGATTGTTTGATATAGTAATTGATTGTGACTACTTGTGATTGTGATTGTGATTGATTGTCTATGGCTCTCGAGATGCGTTCTCGGTGAGTGGGGTCACTTGCGGGAGTGACTTCACGCCCTAGTTTCGCCCTTCGTGGAACCCGCCACGGAAGGGGATGTGCACATTAATGGGACGGGGTTATCGCTCGGTATGATGAGCGGGGCTTAGGTGGGAACAGGCTGCGGTCCTCCACTTGCAGTGGGTAGTCCAAAGGTGGACGATCGATATTGAGACGATGGGAGTTGGTGGTGTGTGTGTGTGTGTGTATGTGACATTCAAATTGTCTGTTTTATCTTATTGTTGATATATGTATTGAATTGTGTGATTAGTACTAACCCGTTTAAATGTTTTAAAAACTGTGGTGATCCATTCGGGGTGGTGAGCGATTATTGAGCGGTGTGATATGACGCGTATGGGATAGCCGGGATGAGTCATCACATGGCGGTTAGAAGTCTTCCGCCGTGTCGACGAAGTCTAGTAGCTTTGATAGTTTTAGCTGTAGACCGTACGAGAACCTTGTAATTCTTTTTATTAGTTTTGGTTTGAACATGTAATCACTTAATCTATAATTACTTTAAAAGTACGTTTCTTTATTGTCTTATGATATTCAGTACCTCGGGCAACCGAGATGGTAGTATCCTTATACCTGAGTGGTCCTGGTAAGGCACTTGGAGTATGGGGGTGTTACACCTCCTTTGGTTAAATTTGGTATCTCTGATAGTGTTTTGATGTTTGCACTTGCGAGGATTGGAGGATGGTACCCAACAGTTTCTGGAGCCCCAAAGACGGGTTCATCATCATCTGGAAAACTGGTAAGAAAAGTGGCTTAATTAATTTAAGCTGAAATTTTACTGTTTAAAAAAATTTTAAACTCAAACTGTTTCTGTATTCTATTTGGACTGTATATTTCAATTTTTTTTTAACTGTTATCGACTGCTTCATTTTGTGGACGATTTCTGGAGTTTTCATGTGCGTTTTCTGGTCAATAAAAATTACTGCACCTACTATTTCACTAAAGACAATAATATCACATAAAACGGATTTAGATGCCATACCTATTGTTGAACACTTTCACCTCGTTCATTTCTGGATTAACCAAAATATTTGTTGCACCCCAAGTTGATGTTATGCTAACTTCCCCTGCATAGTAAAAAATAATGAGACAATTATTTTCCAACTATTTTTTCTTAAATTTTGTATGTAATCAAAGTGTTTGTAATGCTGAAAATGGTATTAAAATGACCAGAATTTAGACCTTCATAGACAGAACGTTTTACGAATAGCATAACCAACGTTGGCTTTGGTTTGTTAATGAACTCTTGCTCGATTTCTGAAATTTTTGAACATAGTCCCCAAACAATGAGCAGCACAAGTTTTGGTTCCTGAAAAAACGGTTTGTAATGATTATTTTGTAATGGTTTAAAGTTTGGCATTTTGTTTATAGAATATAGTCAACTTACAGATGATTGTCCAAAACAATAGTCCTCCTTCTCTTGCCATTGCTCTCTCTTATTGGATAAATGTGCTCCAACCTTCCAATTACGTCTGACATAATTTTTCACTTGTTAGTTAACATTTAAGGTGCATACATGAAAAATTAATTGTAGGCCATTGTTGCTTACCAATATAAAGTCTATTTGGCATTGCTCCAAACACGACCTCATTGAAAGTGTAGAAAGCATGGGTAGAAAGAGGAATATCTACATTTGGAATGGGTACCACCCTAGTGCTGTACTCGAACCAAATCTTACACGGGTGAATTGTTGCCATGTCAAGTCCCACACGGTTTGATGATACACTGAACCTTCTGTTTTTGTATGTGCTCCCTTCATTAAGGTGCTCTAAGAAAAGGCGAGTCAGCCTCTGGTTGATTGATGCCTGAATTGTGTCTCCCTGCATTCATTCATATTTGTTAATACCTTGTGACAATAATTTGAAAAATGACACAGGAAAAGGGGAAAAGGGAGACTTACATTTTCATCAATTAGGATGAGTTCTACACCTTTCACTTCCTTGGGATTTGTCTCAGACTTTCTGTACCACAATCTCATAACCCGAACAGTTAGTTGTTCCGTCCTTGCTGTTTCTTTGGTGATGCTCGAAATTGGAATACTCTGGATGTGTGCCATAATCTCAAGTTTTTGATTGAATTTGCAATATTGAGTTTGTGACATTCTCAAGGTTTGCAATCCTATATATAGTAAAATATAACCTCTTGTAAACACTAACTCCCCCACTACTTCCATTACCCATGAACCCCACTTCTTTGAAACTGCTGTACATACTGCCAGTCCATATTTAACTGCATATATGCCCTAATTTCAGAATATGCTGATTATTTTAATTTAATGCAGTTTCGGATTTGAAGGGTGGACGGTCCAAGTGTATTTATTATGATGATAATAATGATGCCTAACATTCGTACTTGTAGAAGTAGAAATTACTCGGTAGTCTATCATTGCCATCTTCCGAATTCGGAGTGCGAGGCTGATAGTTAAATTGCCAGAATTTTTGCTCCAAGTACATAATCCTCGGTGATGAACGACTTTCTATACAGATCTGAGAGGATTACTTTTTTAAAAAACAACATATTTTTAAGTGTGTCGACTTTTCGTATCGTGATTAAATTTTTTTACTGTTTGCTGAAGTCTATATTAACTTAATTTAATATAATTTTTAATATAATTTTTTTTATCGTGATTATTAAAAAGAATTTAATATAATTTTTAAATCACTTGTAATTTAAATGAAAATTTATTTGTTTATTTTGTGGAGTAAAAAAAAAAAATTAAAAATAGCGTTTACTGTTTGCTAAAGTCTATATTAACTCGGTTTGCTATCATTGTCACCCACCAATTTCGGTGTGCGTGGCTGGTACTTCAGATGCCGAGTTTTATATTCCTATTACATTTCTCGTCATTATTGATATTTTAAAAAAAAAATCTCGTATGCTGTATTTTTAAAAAATCATGTTTTCATTATATTTACTGCGCAAGGTAAAATTATTAAGAACAAAAACACTTGTTATTCATTTTGTAATTCATTCTCGATGTATTTTCGATTCGTATATAATTGTAATTTTTCCTTTAAATTATGTAATTTTATTGTGTAATTTTGGTTTACTAATTATGTAATTCAATTACGGTAACTCGCTTTTGTAATTAATTTTGCGTAAATGTTATTCGTTTTCTTAACACGGAATGTATACAATTCTATCATAAAATTAATTTGAAGAAGTATTCCGTAAGATGACTTTATATATTTTGTTGCGAGACGGATTTAAGCGCATGCTTTGAAAGACGGATATCTCAGAAATTAAATACGTTGCACACACATGGGTCACACCATAATCTCGATTTTCTCAAAAAAAAAAAAAAAAGATGTATTTATGACGTGGCGCGCTCTCTGATGAGTATTGTCTTTTGCTTTTATAAAGATAAGATTGAGAAAATATCTAGAACGGAGGACAAATAGGTCAAGCATAACCATCGTCTGAACGTTTTGAAACCAAGTCCCAACAAATTAAAACCTAAAACTAGTACTAATAGTCTCATTACGTTCTCCCCTGACTTGGTTTATTTTCTAATTATATGCTATAAAAGCCCACTAAGTTGGATAGGGTCATAACGACCCATTTACTTGATTTCATTTGCTTGGACCGCGATTCATTCAGCCACACTCAATTATTCCACATGAGCTTCAAACATCGCGCCTCGGCAATTAGTAGATTATACAACCAGTTGTATATAGTTGTACGGTTTAGAATTCGAGCTGTGTATTAAAATTTTTGAGTTTTGTTTAAAAGAATCTGAGCTATGCTGTAAAGTTTTTGAACTCACACACTTAAACATAAAAAAATAAACTCTTATAAAACTCAGAAAAATTACACATAAGCTCGGATTAATGTATATGGTTGTACAATACTTATTATACAACTGGTTGTATAGTAGTATTTGTGGCGCCTCGGGTTTGACCCATTTCTCGAGCGGCATTTCTACATCATCAAACTTCAGCATAAAAACTACCTTCCTTCTAATAATTTAACAAAGTAGTAGTAAACCGCAAAGGAGGAATATACCATACAAATCATGCCAAAAATGACGGAAACCAGTGTAAAAATATGAGGAATAAGTATATTAAATATAGTTAAATTAACGACTTATCATAAGCGAAGTCAAATGCTCTAGAATTATCTTCAGATAATCCTCACCATATTCCATGTATATAGATAATTAGATTTAGTGCCCGTGCGTTGCACGGTTACTAAAAATTGTTTTTTTTAAAGTGAATTTGTGAAAATGTAATTATATTGGTGTAAGTAACTAATGACTTCAAAATTATGTATAATGTACTTTGTAATATTAATATTGTACTTTCTCCAATTTCTTATTATCTTCCTCCTTTTTTTTGGCACAAAAAATAAGAGAGGAAAAAAGAAAAAATAAAGTATTGTAATAAAAAATGAATGAAACTTATAAAAAAAGAAAAGATGAAAGATAATCAAACTTGTTTGAAAAGAGAAAGGGGGAAGATCATAAAAAATTGGAGGGATGTTGTATGGAGTATTATTAGGAGGTGTACTAAAATTTTATTCTCGTGTACTCATATATTCGTAGAAATATTTAAACTTGCGGAAATTATAGTGCTCCGTACGCAAATGAGATTGTGCATTTCGTGTTTCCACACTATATTAACCCGATAAAAATAGAAAGTGAAAAATAATGAAAAGATATATACTCCTTGAGATTGAGATTAGATATATTACTCTATATAATATTAAAAAGAGATAAATCACCAAACTAATACCCAAAGCTCGCATTGTTGTACACGTTATACCCTTTATACTTTTCCATAAATTTCTAAGAGAGACAGTTTTTCATTAATTTTCATGATAGATAGTTATTATTTTTATTTTTAATTTTAATTTTTATCTTTTAATTTTTAGTTTATTTTATTGGTTATCTCTTATTATTATTTTTATTTAATTATTATCTTTTATCATTTTAGTTAGTTTTTAGTTTATTTATTGGTTGTCTCTTATTAATGTAGTCAGAGACGGTTTATCAGGAGATTTACTGTTTTGGGTAGCAGCAACTATCGTATTTGTATTGTCTCGTGTCATTGTCTTATCCTTCTCCCACGCACATTTAATTTGCTTATTATTATTCTTGTTTCTTTCCGTTGTTCATAATTTCCTATCCTTCTACTGGACATTAATTTATTTATTAAGTTATTCGGATGTTTGTTCTATAATCAAATCCCTAGTGATTAAACCTCAACTTGATTAGTATGATTAAATATCAAATAACATACGTCTTGCAATGGACTTAAAATCATTTATATAATTGCACAAATTTCTATTTTGTTTTTTTGCTACAATTTATGATTCAGTTAATTCTGACTTATTTTCAGCTCACTTGAGTTTAGTTCAGCTCTATTCAGTTCAACTCAGCTCAGTTCAGTTCAGCTTATCTCGACTTCATTCAATTCAATTCCACTAAATTCAGCTCGTTTCAATTTTACACGTCTTAAACTTTATAGTTTTGCTATTTATCATTCGAAAAATCACTTTACCAACTTCCGCAGTTCTAACACCATTTATTTTTAAATCTCTGGAGAAGATATTAGCATGGAAAACCAAACAACACAGCAAGAGACTTTCTCAGCTTCTCTCAACGATCCAAAATCTATTTCAAACATCTAAAGTTTTGTTTTTCCTCTCAAGGCTATTTAGAAAGAAAGCAGTTGTTCCCAATATCTGGCCAACTAACATGCAAATCTTGACACACTTGCATTAGTATTAACAGAAGGGGGCCGTACTTAATGTAACTCTATGTATTCCGATAATTTTGGTTTGCTATTCCGTAATTCCCATTCCTCATTCTCCACAAGTGTAATCTTATCGAGCATGATTTCATGATATATAAATAAAACTCAATCTCTAACTCAATGGGCTATCTGCCCTGCTGATAGCTTTGTTCCATCGCTAAGATACGTCTGTACGTGACCCAACATGCCTCAATTCTATCCCCAAACTTAGGACAAGTGCTTCATTCTATATCCGGTCTAACTGAGATTTTTCACATGCTAGCTGCAGGAATGTATCCACACACAAACCGTAGGAATATGGCTAGCTATCCTCACATATGCCCATACGTTAACAAAAGGAGTATTCCTAGCTATCTTCACGTATGAACACGCGTAAACCGCTGATATTCCCTTCCTACTGAGAAAGCAGAGGCTATTTATAGCTCGTTTGAGGAATTGGCTGGCGCATTAAATCCCCTTAATTATATATACTCATTGGTTGTTTATATATATATCATAATAATATTTTTTATTTTAAGAGATAAAGTTTCTATGAAAGAAAAGTTATTCTGTTATTTTTTTAGATCAATATTCCCAATAATTTTTTTATTTGAAGAGATAAAGTTTCCATGAAACAAAAGTTATCTTTTTAGATTAATATTTACGAATTCTGTTATTTTTTTAAATCAATATTATTATTATTATAATTAGAGTGTTTCAAAAAACTTGGAGTCTCTGAAAAAAGCCTCTTTTATATATATACTAGATTTAATGCCCGTGCGACGCACGGGCTTAATTGTAACGTTCTTTCGTGTATAATTTAAAGTTATCCTATTTGTTTTAGCTTGGTGTTAATTTAAAAATCAATTTATAAAAAGTACAGTTAGTTTGTTGACATTAACGAAGCGAATTGAACCCGCGCCATAATTTCTTTAAGAAGGAATACATAGAAGGCACTTATCATTTTAATATATTAAACTTTCTTTTTGGATTGGAGTAAGACATTAACCAAATTAAAATGATAAGTGCCTCCTATATTTAAAAAGAAGTATTAGAGGTACGCGATTCTAAAATATTGGGCTGAAACACATTTTATTCACACATAAGAAGTACACGATTTCTTTTTGAAATATTAGCATTACTATTTACTTTAGTTACGATCAAAAGGTTTTTCCACACAAAGTTAGGTTCTAGCAAGTATTTATTGTTTCAGTGGATGATAATATTGTAAGATATTTCTTAATTAATTGTCTATTCGAAATTTCTTTCCCATTCAATCTTTTACATGATTATATTACAATTATTAATCTCATTTATATTTTCTCTCCAGAGTAATCAATATACATAAAAGAAAGTATACGTTTGATATTTGATGGTTATTAAGCATACAAAGATTAGAAAGATGTTGAATCAAAATAGAAATAAAATTAAAGCATACTCTTTTTATTGTAATTTGTAGATATGATTGGAGTGTACTTTTCGAACAATAACGTAACTTATTAAGATGGTCACATTGATATTAGGGCCCCCGGGACACGTTTCACGTTTGCAATTCATCTTATTAAAAGATTAACACTACAAATTAAACATGCAGAGTGTGTGCATCAAAGTAGTGTAAACAACATCATTCGGAACCAACTCTCTTTCGCACATCTCATCAAACAACCGATTAACATCTTCTAACCTGGCATCCTTAGCTTACATAATTTACTGATCAATATACTATAAGAGTGAACATATCTGGAGCAATTTTCTCATCCTCCATAACCTTCAACCAAAAACCCTTCTCAATTTGACCTATTCTAAACTAACCACTGATCAGTGTATTAAAACTAACGACTGTCGCCTGCAAATTTCTCCTCTGAATTTCACAAAACACCAAATAAGCATCCCTAACTCTACCATCCTTAGAAAACCGATTCATCGCATATGCTCTCCTTACTCAATCATTGACCTCCGCTGCTAGGCGTCACTCCGTACTTGATCATGACCTCCGCTGCTAGGCATCATCACCTATGAGAACATGATTAACATCGTGAGGAAAAAAACAACCATGATCGGAACGACAAAATAGTACTCCCTCTGTCCCGGTCATTTGTTGTCCTTTTTCATTTTTGGGTGTCTCAGTCATTTGTTGTCCTTTCTATTTTAAGAATGGATTTGATGAGTAATTTGATCATTCCCACTCAATTTATTCCACTTGTCATTTAGTAATTGACCCTCTACCCTTTCCTTGGTCTTTGTGCCAAAACCAAAGGACAACAAATGACCGGGACGGAGGGAGTAGTAAAACAATTACGGAGTAAAACATAAAACAAAAGAGGATCTCTACTTATTTAATTGGTTATAGCAGAAGACTTTCTCAATAATAAGTAAAATATACTCTTTGGCAACATAAAAAAATTCCATAAATAAACAATGTTGGTCGGGTATTATACTCTTTGTCAACATAAAACAATCCTACTGCAAGAATCCATACCCATTGTATTTAGGAATTTATGTTGTATTTAATCTAATTCAGAATTATTTAACAATAAAATAAATCAAACCAACCTTTAAATTAGTTTCATGTGTGTTTATCTATCCATTAGATATTGTACTCAATGCATCAAGTGTTTGATTTCGAGCCATGCATGCTATTATCGATCGTTGTTGGTTTCCTGTGAAAACAATGCAAATAGAATTAGAAAAAGCTCATAAATCATTTCATGGATGAATGATAGTATCCAAATCTAAAACGTTGTAATTGTATTGAAACAGCCATACATGCAATGGACATTATCACATGCACTCCGTATATCTTTGGATTAATTGTTAGTTTGTTACCTTTACTCGTATAGAGACCACGTAAACACCACAAATATGCAAAACACCACAAATATGCAAATAATTCATCTAGACGTCTCCGCATCTATACAATATAAATGGAATTGTGCTGCAAAAAAAAGAGAAAAAAGAAAAAAATCATCAACCAATAGACTTAATACTATGACCAAATAAAAAAAAAGATTACATATTAGAAAAACAATAGGACGAAGATGAATAGTTTGTGGTAAGGGCATGAGTATATATATACAACATTGGAGATATGTGTTATATTTGAGTCATATTAAACTTCTTTTTTCTAGCATAAATATATTAAGAATTCTACCTATTGTCAAGTTTGAGGTTTATTAATTTTACAAACTCTATCTTTTAGTTTTATTTGAGTTTTTTTATAGTCTAGGTAGTTTGCAAAAGATGGAGACTCTAATATCACTCGAAAAAAGATTCCTTTAATAATATAGATAGAAGATATTGATTCTCATGTATCCTATTAGGATGTAAAGTAGGATGTAATTAATTAGGAAATCTCTGGATTTAGACTCCTATATATAGAATTAGACTCTTCATATGCCTTTGTACATGTATATACGTGTGTACTCATTTTTGCCGGAAGTAACAACGCAAAATAATCATTCTTAAAACTCTTTGATAGAATCATAGTAAATATGTAAATTATTTGCCTATTATTTGTTACCTAGTCTATTGTAATTCGTTATTCCTTTTGTAGCAATTAGTTCCTAGTTTGTAGGTTAGCATATTGTATTTATACTTATCATATTTCTAATGACAAAATCAACCATTAATCTCCTTTATGGTATCACACTAGGGTACAATTCTCAAAATCGCTTCCACTCAACCCTGGCAGTCGTCTTCTTCAATTCGACTCTTCTTCTTCCTTATCTTCTCTCGACCTCACGTCAAAACAATGACTACTAACGCAATTACAAAGTCGACATTTCACCATGCTCTTGCCGTCAATAGCATTCGTAACCACATCACCGTCATTCTCGGTATGGACAATTATCAAAACCCTTTATGGGTCACCCTATTCACGAACCATACTAAGTCAAATCGTGTGCTTTATCACATCATCAAACCGAAGGGAAGACTTCCTAAGTGTGACGATTAGGGGTGCTAATGAGCCGAGACAGCTCGCGAGCTATTCCAGATCGGCTCGGTCAAAGCTCAGCTCGGTCAAAGCTCGGCTCGAGCTCTGGCTCGGCTCGAATACTTTTCGAGTCAAGCCGAGCAAGGCCTGGCTCGGCTCGAAAAGCTCGCGAGCGGCTCGATTTTTAAAATATAGTAAAATATATTTATATATTCTAAAAAAAAGTCTTAATTAATTAATGTTTACCCAAAACTCCACTACCCTAGTCCATTACCCAATTACCCAATAATCCACAAAGCAGTAAAAAAACCTAAACTACCGTCTTTGCTTAATGCCGTTCTAACTTCTAAATTCTACGGAGTAATTGTTTACAATTTTACATCATCTTCTTCCTCGCCGTCGCTCACCGTCACGCAGTTAGGACTCAGGCATTCACCTTCAACCCAGGTACTCTATTTACTTATGGCTAATCACTTCATTCTTTCATGTCTTTTGATTAAATTCTGGAATTATGGGTCGTCTTTTTACCCAAATTGGGTAATCGCCGGCTGTTTTTCATCGTCGCCGCTGTTTTTAATCATCGCCAACTCCATTAATTGATCATCCACCATTGGCTTTTTTACTGAGTAGATGATTTCTCAGACCGTCTAATGACAACTCAAATCATAAAACTATGAAAGGAGTTCATAAGCCTCTGTTTTTATTCATTTTTAGTAATCGTCTTAATTTTCAATCCCTTGAAATCGTTTTTAGTAATCGTCATAATTTTCAATCCCTTGAAAGTATTATCCTCTTTTTTTTTCGTTTAAATTTTTGATGCTATGGACTATACAGTATACTACGTGGAGATATAGGAGCCAATCAGGCGCGGGTCGGGTCATTTTTAGTACTACTCCGAAATCAGTAATTAAAATGATTACTAAAAACGATTTCAAGCCCATGTGGTTCATCTCGTATTTAGGGGAAATCAGGTTATATTTGTTGATGGTTTTCTAGTAGATGTAATGTGGGATGTTTATGGTTGGTATTTTGATCAAATGGGAAGGAAAATGATAAGAATAGAAGTGGTTTATTCATGTTTAGGGCAATAAGTGGGTTGGATAGCAGGCTTTGGTTGGAAGAAGAAGACAAGAATTATTCCATTATCAAACCATACAATAAACTTCAGCTGTCTTGTTCATTCATGTTTATGCCAAATAGAGTGTATAATGCCAGATAAGAATAGAATTTGGCTGATAAAAAGCACATCGGGGAAAAGCATCAGAAATAAAAAGCATCAGAAATAAAAGCAAGATACCAACATCGCGATAGACCTGAATTCTCCTTGTTGATTTGTGCTTCTACTAAGAATCCTAGTTGATTCTCTGTTTCTCCAGATTTTTTTTTAATTCTCCTTGCTGTCCTCAATTGAATTTACATACTGAATACTGATTGATTGTTTCATTTCACAACCACCTACTTGTATTTTTATAATCGTGTTTAGTCTTTCCCAAATTTGAATTTTAAGTTGTGTTGTTGCTTTTGGCATTACAACTTGTTGGAGCTTGTGTCCTCCACAATTAGTGTGATAACATTTATAAATCTCTTATAGGTTCACAAGGGTATAATTCGTATTTTATCAGTTGATTAACGATTACTTAATAACGGTTGGCTTGCTAGAAAGTTTGACGTTATTATCATACTGATGGCGGTGATCAGCTGGTCCCTAAAAGTCACACCTAAAGGACGTGTTTGAGAGATGTGATTATGAAAATGTAATCACATTGATGCCTTATATGACTAAAAGGTTAGTCCATGTATTTGACTAAACAATTAGTCAATGTGATGATGAGACGATTATTTATTCTAATTAAATAATATTAGCTCGCATTTAATTAATCACAATTAAGTAAATTGAATATAATATGTTATATTTAATTAATGTATATAATGTTAGCTTAAACGAATTAAGATGTTAATTCGTAATTAAACATAATCGGTTATATTTAATTAGCAAATTATATATATGCGATATTTATAGTTAAAGAGTATTTTATACGAGATTGTTATAATAAATGTTGTCAGGCCGGAATTAATAAATCGACTACAAACGGTTATGTATGGACTTATTAAAACGGGACAACATATATGACAATTAATAAAATGTACACATAATATATATTTTGATAACTACCCAAAAATAAGAAGATATTTCTCCTTATTTTTGGGAGTTTGACCGAAAAAAAGAGAGGAAAAAAACTCACCTTATTTCTCTCCTCTTTCACGGTTTAAGAGGGAGGAATAGGAGATCATTGGCTTATTCTTTTTGACTTAATATTCTCTCATCAAACAAAACACAAAACCCTAAATTAATTAGTGAATTTTGGGGTTCTATTCTAGCAAGAACAATAGGCATTTCTCATCACATTTTGGGTGCAACGATTAGGAGAATATCATTTCGATATTGTTCTTAGGCCGAATTTGCAAGGACCAAAGGTTGAATCTTAATCCTCTACTATTTTGTTTATGCAATTTCATTTATGAATAGTTTTCATAATCATAATTTCGTTATAATCCTAATAATCTTAAAAGAAGTATACCGATATTTCCTACAAGTGGTATCAGAGCCAAGGCCACGAAATTATTTTTGATGATTTTCATAAATGGATTTAAACAAATTTGAAGAAAAAAAAACGGGTCTCGGCTGTTTTAAAAAAAAATTTGCCGTATGAAATTTTTTTTTAGGCCGTGAGTTTTGTTTTGTTTTGTTGTTCTTATTTCCATTTTGATTTATTAATATTGTTGTTTTAATAAGTTAAAATGATAATATGATGAATTTGTAGTTGTTTTGATTTAGTGAGGATTAAATTAAAATGTAATTGGAAATCGTTTTGATTGTTGATAATTTGTTTTTGCTATATAATTTTGGCATAGAAGTTAATTTAATCATGTTCAAATCAATTGTGATGAATCATATATACGAATAATCGATTTTGTCATAATTTGGATATTCATTTTAAGAGGTTAAATTGAATCATGAAGTTTGAACCTATGTTTAGATTAAAAGATCATGTTCATGTCGATCTTGTTATATTAGCAACATTAAACTTTTTGTCCACATAATTTTTTTTTCGTCAATAGTCAGTATAAACGGCTGAAAGCCGTGAGCTTAAGAAAAAAAACTTTTTTTTTTTTGGGTTTTAGGGCTTAATGCCGAGTGAAAAAAAAAGTTTCTGTTTTTTTTTCGGTTTTGTGATTTTGCCGAGAAAAAAATTTTTTGTTTTTTTTTTTCATTTTTGGGCTGTTTTCAGCGACCAGAATTTTTTTTTTTAAAAAAAAAATTTGTTTTGTTTCGGTTTTTGCAGAAATGCCGAGAGAAAAAAAAAAGGGTTTCTGTTTTTTTTTTTTTGTTTGTTGAAAGAAAAAAAACCAAAAGAATTTTTTTTTGGGCATATATGCCAAGTGCAGCCGGGTATAACAAAAAATAATTTCTGTTTTTTTTTTGTTTTGGCCAATGTTAATTATTATAAATCATTTCTATATTTTGTATAATTGTTTGTTGTAAAAAGGTTCACAAATTAAAGATACCCAATTATTTTAAAGAGGTTTAAAATAATGTTGAATTAATTCATATTACAAGATTAATATGTATTAAGATTAAAATTATTGTGAGTAATTGAGGAATTGTCACATAATTTGATCATTTAAATAGGTGATTTGGATAAATTACTCTACATAATTAAGGAATTATGTCTTGAATGTTTAATTTATTAGTTGATGCATTTTTATTTAGGTGAATGTTTTGTTGAATGGTTTATTTACGTTTTTTTTTTTGCAATCGGTTGTAATTTGTAATACCTAGTGTGGCCTTAGTTAAATTATGTTTTCGTGATGATGGAAACATAATTTTTAATGTAATTTTGAGATCTCGTATCTCCTTTTGGTTTCCTTTAAGTATTACGGTTTTGAAATTAGAATGTAAATAGGTTTATTTTGTAATTTATTAATTGTAATTTTGAGAAGACTAAAGATGGAGATTGGATTGCTCACTCCCGCTACATGGACCAAGATAGAACATCAAGACAAGCTTCTCGGGTCCAAGGATGGATTCCAAAGTTGTATTTATGTTCATTTTGGTAGATAGGCCACACTAGGACTTTATTTTTGTTTTACGTTTTACCATTCTTATTGCTTTTCACTCACATGATAGTTAGTGCATCATATTCCGCCTAAACCAAACCACCTAATATGCATGAAAATTGACTCATATAGATTGAATGTTAGTTTTCATATACATACAGATGTCACACATTTTAAGCCATCATCTTAGTTTATTCATTCACGCATGCTAGATATTAGTTCACTTAAAATGAATTAAAATAAAGTTGATGGGATCTTCCTCTAAAACTGAAATTGAGAATAGTCTTTATAAGGGCAAACAACTATGAATCCCTTCTTCGTCGGTAGGCATATAGGACCTTACTCTCCATATGACCCCTTCTACTTTGGGTAAGTAGTTTGTGTTGACTTAGTTTACCTCAACATTATAATCCGAAGAGTTTCTCGTGATTATGATGGACTATAGATAGAATTTACAGAAATTTATCGACCAAGAATTCTAAAAGTAGAATTAGCCAAAAGGTTGGCTTATCAATTTACAGATAATTGAGTCTTGGGATCATTTATATAATTCTTGAGGGAGGTCAATTGTATAAATGCTTGAGTCTTCGCGTTATAACAGTATTGCATTAGACTTAAATCATAACGATGAGAAAGCTTATTATATTATTCTTCTTTTCGCAGTGTAGAATACGTTTTATTTTGATAATACTGTTACAACAAATGGCTGGAAATAACGAAATCTCAATGCCAAGTGCCACACTTGGACGCGAGTCCTGGCTGAAAGCCTTCATGGACCACATGAATCGGTTCACTCGACTGAAGAATGATGGGTCCAACTTTGCGGACTGGGAGGCATCATTGCGGAATGCTGCCATTGCTGACGGTAAGCTTAAGTACTTAACTGAGCTAATACCGGTAAACCCAGGCCCCAATGCAGGAGTTAACAAGTCACTTGTTTATAGTGACTTCGTCATGGAAGCGGGTGCAATAAAGAACGTACTCATTTTTGCAATGGAAACCAATTTGCAAAGACGCTTCATTGCCCAAGGTGCAAACAAGATTTTCACCACGCTCACTAACGAGTTCTCAAAAGCACCCAGAATCGTTACTTATGAGCATACCTGTCGCTTCTTTGATGCGAAACTCCAGAAGGGCCAGCCGGTTAGCCCACACATTCTTAACATGATTGAGAATGTCGAAAAATTGGAGGCACTTGATTGCAAAATCAGTGAGAGCATAGTCATTGATCGTATGTTTCATTCACTTCATGATGGTTTTGCCCTTTTCAGGGCAAATTACTACATGAATGACATGAAGAAAAGTCCTCATGAGCTACACTCACTTCTCGTACAGACCGAGAAGGATATGAAATTGAGTGGGAGCATGAAGCAAGATGTTCTCGTGATTTCCAACAAGAATAAGGGTAAGGGCAAAGCTCCCGGCGACCTAACTGTAGGAAAGCCAAAGTTTAAGAAGCCAGGAAACGGTAAGAGTGGGCCTGGTGAGACTAGTGGCTCACAAGGCAAGACAAGGAGCAAGGGCGGTGACATTGAGTGCCACCATTGTCACAAGACTGGACATTGGAGGAGGAACTGTCCCGTGTACCGTGAGGACATAAAAGCAGGCCGCGTCACTCTTGTTGGTATGTCATCTTATATTCATATGATTGAGATTAACCATGCAAGTTTCGGAACTTGGGTACTTGATACTGGTTGTGGTTCTCATCTGTGTAATCATTTGCAGGGCCTAAAAAACATCACACCTCTTGGAAAGGGTGATGTGGACCTGCGAGTCGGGAATGGAGCTAGAGTTGCTGCAGTCTCAAAGGGAACATATGTAATCCAACTCCCTAGTGGTTTTGAGTTATATTTATATAACTGTTACTATGTACCCAGTTTGTCTAAGAACATTATTTCTATTTCCGTACTTGATAAAGACGGTTTTTCATTTTCAATAAAGGATAATAGCTGTATTTTCTCTTTCAATGAAATGATTTATGGCAAAGCAGTTTCCATGAATGGAATTTATATCTTAGATCAAACCACAGATATATTACACGTGAATAATAAGAAATTAAAGGTTGGTGACAAAGATCAAACTTATCTATGGCATTGTCGAATGGGACACATAAAAGAAAAACGTGTAAAGAAACTCGTCGAGAATGGGACTATTCCCGCATTCGATTTTTCTACATTTGGCACGTGTGAATCATGTCTCAACGGCAAAATGACTCGAATTTCCTTCAAAGGTGTTGGAATGCGCGCGAGTGACCTATTAGGACTCATACATACTGACGTGTGTGGACCTATGTCAATTACCGCTAGAGATGGCTATAGATATTTTATCACTTTCACGGACGATTTGAGTAGATACGGATATGTCTACTTAATGAAGCATAAAAGTGAATCCTTTGAGAAATTCAAGGAATACCAGAATAAGGTTGAGAACCAACTGGGAAGAAAGGTTAAAGCACTCCGTTCAGATAGGGGTGGCGAATATCTTTCAAATGAGTTTGATCAACACCTTAAAGACTGTGGAATCGTTTTACAGTTAACTCCACCTGGAACACCTTAATTAAATGGTGTGTCCGAATGGAGAAATCGAACATTACTTGATATGGTTCGATCCATGATGAGTCACACGGTAGTACCTGATTCATTATGGGGTTTTGCTCTTTTGTCAGCTGCTCTTATACTTAACCGAAGTCCGACTAAAGCTGTCGACAAGACTCCATATGAAATGTGGAGGGGAACGGTCCCCAACTTATCCTTTATTCAGGTTTGGGGCTGCGAGGCTTATGTCAAGTGGAGACACGAGGATAAGCTCGGCCCGCGATCGGTCAAGACATACTTTATTGGTTATCCAAATGGAATGTTTGGTCATTACTTCTATTCGCCTACCGAACATCAAGTTTTTGTTGCGGCTAGTGCGACGTTCTTAGAGAAAGAATTTCTCGAGAACAAGTCAATTAATAGAACCTTCGAGCTGTCGGAGATTCCAGAACCAACAACCGAGGAACAGATGGAGGAAGTTGTTCCTTCAACTGATGATACGGTTAATATTCCTCAGGAACCTAGGAGATCGGGTAGAGTCTCTAATCCTCCAGATAGATACATTGGTATGATCGTAGAGAATGACGTTTTGCTCCTAGAGAGTAATGAACCCGCTACCTATAAAGGTGCCATGGCCTGTTCCAACTCAAAGCTATGGCTTGAAGCCATGCAATCCAAGATGGACTCCATGTATGAGAATGACGTATGGGATCTTGTTGATTTACCTAATAAGGTAAAACCTCTACAGTGCAAATGGCTTTACAAAATAAAGCATTCTGTAGACGCGCAACCAGATACTTATAAGGCACGACTAGTGACAAAAGGTTTCACTCAAGTGCACGGATTGCATTATGATGAAATTTTTGCACCCGTAGTTATGTTGCGTTCCATTCGGATAATCTTAGCGATTGCCGCTTTTCATGACTATGAAATTTGGCAAATGGATGTGAAAACTGCCTTCTTAAACGGTTATTTGGAGGAGGGGTTGTACATGGTGCAACCCGAAGGTTTCATAGATTCTGAAAATCATAAGCAAGTGTGAAAGCTTAAGCGTTCCATTTATGGACTTAAGGAAGCTTCTCGGAGTTGGAATCATCGTTTTGACCAGGTGATAAAAGAGTATGGTTTCACTCGATCGGTCGAGGAACCATGCTTATATGTGAAGTCGAGTGGGAGCAAGATTGTTTTCTTGATATTGTATGTCGATGACATACTCTTGATTGGGAATGACATTCCTCTCTTATCTTCGGTTAAAGGATGGTTGAAGAACCATTTCCAGATGAAAGATCTGGGTGAGGCAAAACGCATATTTGGAATCCGTATCTACTGAGATAGATCACGACGGATGTTATCACTAAGTCAGGAGTCTTATTTGGATAAGATTCTTGAAAGGTTCGGCATGACCAACTCCAAGAAGGGGAACCTTCCAATGACTTCTGGGATGCATTTGAGCAAGTCTCAGTCACCCACGACGCCTGAAGGGATTGAGCGTATGAGTCGTGTTCCTTATGCATCAGCCATAGGATCAATCATGTATGCCATGATATGCACATGTCCACACGTGGCATATGCATTGAGTATGACGAGTCGGTACCAAACGAATTTAGGTGAAACACACTGGGTAGCTGTTAAAAACATCCTTAAGTACCTACGGAGGA